>NW_026886755.1:0-80490 GCF_032173495.1 Musca vetustissima | reverse complement strand
TGTGTGTCCGTCCGTCCGTCTGTCCATTATAATTTGTAAACACGATACAGGCCACAGTTATGGTCCAATCTTCACGAAATGTTGCTTGTAAGATGGGTTCTGGCCAATGAAGGCCCCTATTGCTTTTTTGAAAAGATCGGTTAATATTTAGGGGATGAAATGAATCCAAAACTGTTTTTGTCGGTTTTTCTGGTCGCTCCAGAGGCCGCAATTATGACCCAAACACCGATCGGGCCAAAGAATAAGTATGCCTGTTTTCATCGGTCAATATTTATCGGGTCAAATGGACCCTGACTTTTGGGTGAAAAAATACAAAATTAGTATTCTATGGGGTAGCAACGTACCGGGCCTCTCCGCTGCATACGTCCCTGCTATGGGGTATATATTTGCACCTGAAGGTCCTAGATCCGAGAAGTTGATAGTATGTACTCTGATGCGGGACTTACACATAAATATTTACTGGTGCTTACGTATTCATATATTATTTAGTAACCCATTTCCACACTAGAGGGCTGAAATATAGCGCTGATCGCTTTGAAATTTTCCATGAGGTTCAAGTTATGGTCACCGACAACGCCTATAATTTTCGGTGATGATCAGATAATAATTTTTGGATGAAGTGGACCGAAAACTTATTTTTTTGTGTTTTTTTTTTTTTTTTTTTTGAATCAATTTATAGGCCACAATTGAAACACAACCCATGGTGAAGGGAATCTGGACAAGTAATTAGAAGGGCTGTACTGAATATTTGTAATATTTGTTGACCTCTAGTCGGTCAAGAGGTGCAAGTATCGCGAAATATTGCCCAAGCTCAGAATATAGAACCACAGAAAGATATAGTTTCGTGGAAGTTGTGTAGGGTATCGATCATATGATACCCCCCGTCCGCCCCGTCCGATTATACTGCTCCGCACACTGATTTTGAAAATGCATTTGTATGTCGTTAACTGAAAACCATTTCCAAACAATTCATGAAAATAAATTATTGTATTGTTTAATTCCTTTAAAAAAATATTGATTTACTCCCTGCTTCATAACTTTCACTTTGCTTCATCGTTATGATTTTATTGCCCATGACTATAACCGTGAAATGACATGTAGTCATATTGACAACTGTCATTTTTTTCTTTACTTACTTTGATAGTTAAGAAAAATGTTATCGTGTAATGAAAATGTCACAGAAGATGTATGTACGAACGAACGACGAAGTACGAATTGCCCGGGAGCTCATTTTCAAGAATAATTTTCTTTCATTTGATTTAATTATGTCTGTGTGAGAACAGCTAACGGAACAAGTTTTTCATTCATTTGTTGGTGTTTTTTAGTTTTTTTTTTTATTTTATTTTTGTCACATTTCCCAGTGGTAACCGAAAAAAAGGCTGGCTGGTTGGTTGGTGGCAAGCGGATTGTCTCTGTTGCATAAAGATGAAGCCAGAATGTGTAAATCTTATGTTGAGCTTGATGTTCTACGAAATTTTCATTGGCGTGTGACACGTTTATACGTGTCAAAGATTTTTCAAGATTTTGTTGCCATAACATCATTTGTAATTCCTGGCGTCTCGCAACGCAGCTTCAACGGTTTGGGGAGATATATTGGGATGGATCGGAAGTCAAATGTGATATTTACTTACTTACACACATTATCGACTATAACAGTAGGTGAAACTTATTATCAACAATTGAATAGGTCTGATTTCAAAATTTCAGTTAGTTCCGACAAAATATCGAATTTTTTACAAACTCCTCAAAATTTTCTCCATTCCACCTTACTATTCTGTAACATTTTGTTATGGTTATAAATTCATATTTAAACACGCCGCGTGGTACGTTAAGCACATATTCCTGGTGATCTCAACACAGTGACACACACACACACTCCCATATACATCACACTAAAGGAAGGCTATCCCACAACTACCAATCTAGCCTTTACTCAAAGCCATGTTCAATGCATGTCGTCCTTACCAATGTATGTATGTATACACATTGATGTTTGTACGCATCTCCTACATACATATACATACACCTGCATCATTCACTCTCTTTGATAATTCTTTATAACTTGAAGTTTTCATAGGTGTACGTGCTTGGATTTTGTTGTTGTTTGGTCGTCCTACCTACCATTGGAACTGCCGGTATTCATTCATTCAGTATTGGTGGTACGACTCCTTCTTCTTGTCTTCGCAAGAAGCTGTTGTTTCAGCTCATTGCTGACACTGCAACTGTCTGTTTTTTCAGGGACACACAGAAGGCGTGGATTTCTTAAAGAATATTTTTCAAGGGCCAACTGAGGCGTGGATTTATTAAAGAATATTTTTCAAGGGCCACATGAGGCGTGGATTTCTTAAAGAATATTTTTCAAGGGCCAACTGAGGCGTGGATTTCTTAAAGAATATTTTTCAGGGACACACAGAAGGCGTGGATTTCTTAAAGAATATTTTTAAGGGACACACAGAAGGCGTGGATTTCTTAAATAATATTTTTTCAGGGTGGATTTTCTAAAGAATATTTTTAAGGGACACACAGAAGGCGTGGATTTCTTAAATAATATTTTTCAGGGACACACAGAAGGCGTGGATTTTTTGAAGAATATTTTTCAAGGACACACAGAAGGCGTGAATTTCTTAACGAATATTTTTCAGGGACACACAGAAGGCGTGGATTTTTTGATGAATATTTTTCAGGGACACACAGAAGGCGTGAATTTCTTAAAGAATATTTTTCAGGGACACACAGAAGGCGTGGATTTCTTAAAGAATATTTTTCAGGGACACACAGAAGGCGTGGATTTCTTAAAGAATATTTTTCAGGGACACACAGAAGGCGTGGATTTCTTAAAGATTATTTTTCAGGGTCTAATACAAGGCGTGGATTTTTTAAAGAATATTTTTTCAGGGTCTAATAAAAGGCGTGGATTTTTTAAAGAATATTTTTTCAGGGTCTAATACAAGGCGTGGATTTTTTAAAGAATATTTTTTCAGGGTCTAATACAAGGCGTGGATTTTTTAAAGAATATTTTTTCAGGGTCTAATACAAGGCGTGGATTTTTTAAAGAATATTTTTCAGTGTCTAATACAAGGCGTGGATTTTTCAAAGAATATTTTTCAGGGTCACTTACAAGGCGTGGATTATTTAAATAATACTTTTTCAGGGTCTAATACAAGGCGTGGATTTTTTAAAGAATATTTTTTCAGGGTCTAATACAAGGCGTGGATTTTTTAAAGAATATTTTTTCAGGGTCTAATACAAGGCGTGGATTTTTTAAAGAATATTTTTTCAGGGTCTAATACAAGGCGTGGATTTTTTAAAGAATTTTTTTCAGGGATTAATTTCAGGGTCTAATACAAGGCGTGGATTTTTTAAAGACTATTTTTTCAGGGTCTAATACAAGGCGTGGATTTTTTAAAGAATATTTTTAAATCGGACATTCTAATCCCTTGACACTGTATAAAAACCAGTAATGTTGACCTTTGTTGGGGACTAACAGAAGGAGTGAATCTTATGATACGGATATAATCTGCTGGATAAAATTGCATATTCCGTTCGGTTCATATGAGATTTAAAATTGTATTAAATTGTGACCTTTTATGAGGAAGTTAGTAGGAGGAATGGACCGGTACGGCCCATTATAAAACAATATTCAGTATAGGTCAAATATTAAACCCGTCCTACTTTTGATTTAAAATTGTTCTAAATTTTGACCATTTCTGGGGGAGGTACTGGGAGGAGTGTACCGGTAAGACCCATCATCAAACAATATCCATTCATGATGAAATATTAGGCCCGTCCGACTTTTGCCGTTTCCTTACTGGCTTGATATATGTTTTAAAGTATAATATTTCATTCACCATGTACCACAGTGCTCACAACTTTTGTCACTTCTGCTATTTTTTGCTAACATGACTTTAGGCTTCCTTGCTGTAGTCTTAAATTGTTACATAACAATGTAATAGAGTGTGTGAGTGTCTTTGGATGTGTGCGTGTGTGGAAGCATAAGTCGGCAACTCTTACAGAAATCTTACGGATAATTCTCTGTAGAATATAGTGTTCCATTATCTTGAGGAAAAGTAACAGCAGTGTGACAGAACTTCTTGCAACGAGGGAGGGAAAAGGCAACTGTGGCAGTGGATATAACCACAGCAAGGACATCAAGTCTGATATTTGCTGCATTAAACGTGATTGGCAACTACTTAACATTTGCTGGAAGGTAGAAAACTGATTTGCAAACAAATGACATATGCAAAATGCAGCATCATCATTATCGTCTACGTTGTTGTCTCTCGCTCATCATTGCCATTATAGACGTATGTATGAATAATATTTTTGTGTGTGAGGAGTGTGTTTAATAAGCTAGTATAAGTTAAATAAATATATATATTCTTATAAATTGATAAATTGAATGAAATGTAGTATAATTATTATTTTTGGTGAATATTAAAAAAAACCCTTAAGGAAAAAATTAAACGGAACTGGCTATCTGATAACATACACCACTTTGGGCATATACAGGAGATGCTTCTGAGTGTTTTACTGTAATCTGCAAAACAGAGCTTATGAAATGACTTATATAATGATTTGGTGCAATGTGTAAAATATACTGTCGATCGGACATACGTAGCACCTTTAATAAACACGTGACAGAAAAGCAAACGTAATGAAATATGTGATCTATATATATATATATATATTAATATTTTAGGTGAATATTAACAAAAACCCTTAAGGAAAAAATTAAACGGAACTGGCTATATGATAACATACACCACTTTGGGCATATACAGGAGATGCTTCTGAGTGTTTTACTGTAAGCTGCAAAACAGAGCTTATGAAATGACTTATATAATGATTTGGTGCAATGTGTAAAATATACTGTCGATCGGACATACGTAGCACCTTTAATAAACACGTGACAGAAAAGCAAACGTAATGAAATATGTGATCTATATATATATATATATATATATATATTAATATTTTAGGTGAATATTAACAAAAACCCTTAAGGAAAAAATTAAACGGAACTGGCTATATGATAACATACACCACTTTGGGCATATACAGGAGATGCTTCTGAGTGTTTTACTGTAAGCTGCAAAACAGAGCTTATGAAATGTCTTATATAATGATTTGGTGCAATGTGTAAAATATACTGTCGATCGGACATACGTAGCACCTTTAATAAACACGTGACAGAAAAGCAAACGTAATGAAATATGTGATCTATATATATATGTGTGAACCAAATTTAGTGAATACAAACACAAGCTTACCTCCAATCTCTGAGAAATTTCATGTCAGTCAGACAGATATAGGACCTATGATGTATCATTATATTTTGTTGTTGTTGTAGCAAGAGAAATACATGAAACTAATCCATAACGTTTTGTCCATTTATGACTTATCTGTGCCAAATTAGGGAAGGCTACACCCTATAAGGGCTGGATCGAAAGATAATTTGTAGACAGATGAGCAGGCTTAGCTGCGCAGTTGGACAAGTGCAACGCGCCATGTGGTTCTAGTCCACATGCTGTGCATGTGTTAAGAATCGTGCCCAGTAAGAATTGAGGCGGTTGCACCATCCAGATCTTAGTTGTGCTAAGACTATTAGTGTCTGTGTAAGCAGTTTTTTTCTGCTATGGATGGTGGATGATATCGGAGATAGGATTCCTATTCAGGTCTGTCTAGTATGCCACTTAATACAGATGTTCACTCTTGTACCTTTGGACCTTTTTCTCTTTATCATGTGGATCCCTCCTGACGCTGCTGTGTGTTAAGCTTCACCACTATAGCAGCTGTTGTATGCCTATTTATCTATGATATTCGGCTGTTATAAGAAGACACCCTGTCGCAGTTCTCAGGGCGGCGTTGAAAATATTGTAAAACGTTACAGTAGATGGTAGCCGGAATCTCCTCTTTATCGGCCATTATGTTCACCATTATCGGCCATTATGTTTCAGCCGTCCAAGTGGTGAACAGTATGGTTGTCATAAATCTATAGCTATGGTGTTTCCGGTTATAACACCCAAGCAGTCCTGCCTGGTAAGTCTGTAAACATAGAGGTATGTGCCTTTAAACCTTCTTCTCTAGTTAATGAAGGTCTCCACTGACGTGTCAGGGCAAGAGAAAGTTTTTCTTAGGGCTGATGCAGGGGTGTTCCCAGCGATAGCAACCAATTTGAATGGGCGAAGGCCCACTGGTGCCATGAGGACACACCCAGTTGCAGTTGTCAGGGTGGCATTAAAAATATTGTCAAACTGAAGATATCTTCAGCGGGAGATGTATCTCTCACACGATCCGCTATATAGACGGTTATCCTCTTACATAAATTGAACAGTTCCGGATATATCATCCTACATTGGGGAACTCCCTGATTCACTCTAGAGATCTTCGGCTTTATGTTTCTGAATTCCACACATATAGTTGATTGTCTAACGTTTCGAACAGGGCCGGAGGTTGGTAATCTCGATGTCCTCGAAAAGTTTGGCATGGTCGACGGTATCGAAGGCCGGGTTCAATCCTATACTAGTATGGCGCACAATAATTGTGTTATGCTGCACATTTTGCGGAATCCATGTTGGTGTTCGGATACTGTAAAACTGCTTGTCATCGATGAAAGGAGAAACGCCTCAAATTTCTTAGCTCCTGGCGGCAGAGGTGGAAGCAGCCTTTTTTGGCGTGCTTCCCAGACTTCAGTAGCGGAACCTCCCTACTACTTTTTAGGCTTCAGAAACTATGTGGGTGTCCTATAAATAGGCGCTCACTTCTTAAGATCTATCTCACCCTGGGGTCTCTCAGGTAGAACTATGAAGTTCTCAATGTCGCCTCTACTACTGGAAAGTTTTGGTCTAATTTCATGTATTCGTCCAGCCTGTAGCTTGTTACAGCAGCAGTGACGCATGATAAATAAAGTCATATAGAAAAATAATGGATTTCTTTTTCCCCAAGCTAATATAATGAAGTCGGGTGGTCTATTAACGGAGGCGGGCTGGCAAATTACGTAACGTATCATACCTGGTGCCACTATGGTTATGTCTTGCGAGATTTGGTCCAGTGTTGAGCTATTAAGGTGTTTGGTTATGATAAGCATTTAAATGCTCATGTACCAGGCGGACACTACCTTCTAAGAGTGCCCTAATATCCGATAAATATTTCAATGTGCATTGAGCACTTCCATCCTGTCAGTTTGGAAGTTTGGTCTTACTTAGGTATTCGTCCAACAGATATATAGCAGTAGTGACGATTTTTTCGGAAATTCCTCACAGCTAACCGAGGGCAGCTCTGTGAAGCGTTTATTGGGCAATTCTCTGCTGCATTGCTAATCAGTTTCCCCAATGTATCACGAAAGTTCGGCGTTCTGATATTATTGAATCGGGGGTCTATTAAGGGAGTTTATGAGAGGTAGATGGCCTGATGCGAGGAAAATGACGGGTTGCCAAGTTACGTCATTTATCAGACCAAGTGTCACTATGGCGAGCTTTGGCGATATTCCCTTATCATTGTGCATGCATCCTCATTCAGTGTGCAAAATGTTGAGCCATCAATTTACTCGTCCAGAACTGTACCCTCTGGTAATTACCTAGGACGGAATGCCATAACTCATGATAGGCATTGAAATTCCCTTGTACCAAGCACCACTTGATTTAAAACACTACACCCATTCATTTAAAACATGGATCAGATGAGATAGGTCTACAATGGACAGGAGTGGTGTAATAAGAATGCAACTCCCCACCACAGCTTTTGGTGTGATCCTTCCGCAGAACGTTGCAACCTTCAGCAACGCTGAATGCTGATGTTAGGAATAATCCGACGAAAATATGTATATGTGGGAACTATATCTAAATACCAAGCGACTAACATACGCCATTCTGGACTCAATTTATTACGCTGCCGAGATTTTTATACGGACAAACGTGGGTATTTGCCGAACGATTTCAAAAATCGGACAAAACTGCATATGGAACCGATGCGAATAAAACTTAACACATTTCAGTTTCGACCTAAATCTAAAGCTCACGGCATTTTATTAAGGTATTGCATACGGAATGTCGAATTAAATATACACTCCACCTTATAAAGGAGTGTGTAAAGAAGTATTCATTATAAGAAATTCTGGTGACCCTTCAGTGAATGTAATATACTGCTATCTGGATGGCGAGTATTCGATTGATAAGCGCCACATCTTTTAAGTAAGCCATGTTTGCCTTTCATCCATTAACACCTACATAAATACACTTACGTACCTATGTCATTATTACACCTTTAGTGACTTTTCCAGTCACATGTATGCAACCCAATGTGTACTTTTGTGTGCGTCCGTCAGTCTGTCTGCTTGTGTATTTTATCTTGTCATTGTCGTCGATTCTTTGAAAAGTAAATCTTTTGTACTCATTTTGTATTCCAAAGTCACGCATTTGTTCACTTCCATTGAATTTAGTATAGTATAGTATTCAACTGGGCATTTTGTTGCTGTTGTTGGTTTTTCTTTTCTTTTCAGTGTTGCATCTTCAGGATGAAGTGCATACTGCCAATGAAAATGCTGTTGCATCGTCGTCAAGTGAGCGTAAATTGAATTAGGACAAGAACGTGAGTTAAATACCATTTTACGAAATGCATAGCAATGCAATGCAATTCAATTGATTTGAAATTGTTTCTTCTGCTGAAGTTATCAGTAGAACCTATTCAGATGGTTAATTTTCGCATGAATTCAATTTCCATTGCATGTGTGTAGTTATAATTAGCAAATGTCATATCTTAATCATCATACATTGGAGATAATTAATAATTGACATAGGTAATGGCATGCGAAGGGATGTGCGAAAAGTCAATTGCTGATAGTAGTAGTTACTATAAGATGACATTAATAATAGGTAATTTTTAACGGGATAGTATATTTAAGCCATTGAAGGATATTTTAGGAATAGTCGATGGGTAAAAGTTGGGACACAATCGGCCAAAAATTGGGAAATTGGGACAAACTATATAGAGAATTTAAATCAAAACCGATATTCACCAATTACAGCCAGTATGAAAAGTTCAAAAGTCGGATAGGGCCAACTATATGATACCCTTTGCTACTTTGGCTACATATAAAAGATACAATACAATATCATATAGATAGAACGGACATACAATCTTTAGAAGACTTTTGAAATGGAATCTGGCGGAATGAAATATGTGATCTACATAGTTATGTGAACCTATTAAAAAATCCTATACACTAACCAATCTGTAAACATTTCCATGTCAATCGGAGAGACTTGGATGTATTAATGTACTACATGTATGAAACCGAGCAAAATTATGTATGTATGCAAATTTGGACCGAAATGAGGAACCGTGGCATATACCATTTGATATGCTGAAGCACAGTGCGCTGTCCACAATTTTATCTCATGTGTATGGTACAGGCTTAGGCTCATCGGTGAACCTCTTACATAAAATCAGACGAAAATATATATTGGAGATATTCTTAATCTAAACCGATTTTGGTAACTTTAAAATACACCATTCATAACTCACCTCTTTCAAATTTAGTGTAAATCGAACAAGCATAGTCTCTTCGATGAACCATTTACATAAAATCGAACGAAAATATATTTGGGAATTTTATCTAAATCTGAACTGAGTTCAACAAAACTTCACAGATATTAAACTTGACCTAATTTAGTCTCAATGGGAAAATCCTTGGGAGTTTGGTGCACCATTTACATAAAACCGGACTGAACTATATATGGACAGACGGACCCTGTACAACAGTCTTATGAAGGTTATAAAATGAATGCAACTGGACCATAAAGGAACGAAATAGAATATTTTTATTGAAAAGAGTGACTTGTGCCCAGTTACAAACGAACATGCCTTAATCGATTCTGAAATATAACAGTCTGAAACCAGTAAGAAAAGTAGTAAAGTCTGACTGGGCCGACTGTATGATACCCTTCACCACTGGGTATATTCGACAATGTATCCTAACAGATGTCGCCTTTTCGAAGCAACATTCACATATATTGGAACGAAATTAAATATATTCTCTTTATCTATATGTGAACCGAATAAAATCAGTTAGAAATTCCTATGCTAAATTTAATTTTTTAAATCGATTTAAATCTAAACCGATTTTAACGAAACTTAACACAAATCATTCTGGACATAATTCAGTACGCTATGCCAAATTTCGTGCAAATCGAACGATATACAGGGACTTTGGTGCACCGTTTACATTAAATCTGACAAAAATATATATGACCTGTGCAAAATTTCATCCAAATCGGATCATAAATGCGTCCTGTACTTGGTTCCAAAAATATATTGACCGACAAATCGACTCAGAAAGTGATTCTATGCATATTTTCAAAAGGAATCATATTCACAAAGACATAATACCGAACGAATCCTATTATAGGCCCTTGGAAGCTATTCACAAACATAGACATATCCCTTTCAGACCCAGCATAATAAATTGCAAGATCTCGCAATTCTTAATAAAGGGTAGTAAAAACATGTGTACGGGTATGTTAATCGGTATACCGAAAGGGTTACACAAACTCATAACACCCTCACAACATAAATAAACCAGTAAGGAAAGTAGTAAAGTCGGACGGGGCCGACTATATGATACCCTTCACCACTATGGGTATATTAAACAGGACTATTAACATGAAATTGGTTGAGCTATGTCTGTACTTCTAGAGAACACAACTACGTAATTCTATGGTCAATTTTGTACGTTGTGCAAAATTTGATGTCAATCTGACTAACATGAGGAGTATGATGCCCAATTTACTTGAAATCGGGCGAAACTATATATCGAAGCTCTATCCAAATATTAAGATTTCAAACAAACTTGTCACTGGTTAGGTTATACTAATTTCAGAACGTTTTGTTCCTATTGGTTCTATGGTGCGTCAATTCCTTAATATCAATCTATAATAAAAGGGATCTATATTTTAATCTGGACCGATTTACACGAAACAAGGCAGACATCACTCTAGGCTCAATTCAATACGTTATGCCAAATTTCATGCCAATCGAAAGATATATAGCGACTTTGGTGCACCGTTTACATGAAATCGGACGAAAATATATATGGGATCTGTATCTAAATCTGGACCGATTTTCATGAAACTTGGCAGACATCACTCTAGGCTTAATTCAAAACGTTATGCCAAATTTCGTGCAAATGGAAAGATATATAGGGACTTTGGGGCACCATTTACATGAAATCGGACGAAACTATATATGGGAGCTATATCTAAATCAGGACCGATTTTCATGAAACTTGGCAGACATCATTCTAGGCCCAATTAAGTACGTTATGCCAAATTTCGTGCAAATCGAATGATATATAGGGACTTTGGGGCACCATTTACATGTAATCGGACGAAACTATATATGGGAGCTATATCTAAATCTGGACCGATTTTTACGAAACTTGGCAGACATCACTCTAGGTTTAATTCAAAACGTTATGCAAAATTTCGCGCAAATGGAAAGATATATAGGGACTTTGGGGCACCATTTACATGAAATCGGACGAAACTATATATGGGAGCTATATCTAAATCTGGACCGATTTTCACGAAACCTGGCAGACATCATTCTGGACCTAAATGATTAGGCTGTACCAAATTTCGTGCAAATCGAAAGTTATATAGGGACCGTTTACATTAAATCGGTTAAATATATATCTGGGAGCTATATCTAAATCTGAACCGATTTTTCCCAATTTCAATAAGGTTCGACATTGGGCCGAATAAGTGAGCTATGCCAAATTTCATCCAATTCGGATCATAAATGCGACCTGTACTTTGTTTACAATTTAACATAGACAGACCGACGGACGGACATGCATAAATCGACTTAGAATGTGATTCTATGCATATTCTCAAAAGGAACCATGTGTTTATCTCGTTTCCTTTTGCCTGTTACAAACATATGCACAAAGACATAATACCCTGTACCACAGTGTGGTGAAGGGTATAAAAATAATAGAAAATTTTGGTCTAATATCCCAGCGAAATATTGGTCTAGACATGTGTGTCCGTTCGTCAGTCCATTATAATTTATAAACACGATAAGGCCAGAGTTATGGACAAATCGTCACGAGATTAGGCATGTTCGATGGGTTCTGGCCAAAGAAGACCGCTATTAGGGGATGAAATGGAACAAAATCAACATTTTTATCTGTTCCAGGAAAGGAGTCCGACTAAGGAACAAGCATGGATCTTTTTATGATAATCGGTAAATATTTGGCGGGACAAATGAATACCGACTTTTATGTGAAAATTTACAAAATTTGTATTCGATTGCGTATATAATTACTCCTGAAGTAGGGTTCCATTATATGGAGTGTTCCAGTAGCGGATAGTAATGACCAACAGATGCTGCTATGCTCTAAGTAAGCAATTTAGACACAAGGCAACCAAACTCACCCTCTTCAAAACGCTGAAACTAACAGTGGTGTTATTTTGATCTGAGGCATGGGTACTTGAGGATCCAAATAAAGCAGCTCTTGGAGTGTTTCGGAGAAAAAATCTCCGATAGCTATAGGCCGATCTGTGTTGACGATGAATATCGCCGTCGAATAAACCAAGTTGTACCACATATCGACATAGGAGGTATCGAACTGGAGTAACTACGTTGGCTTGATCATGTTGTGAGAATGGATGAGGATGTTCCAGCTTATAAAAGCGAGCCAACTGGTGGTTCACGCAGAAGGGGAAGGCCACGAATTCGATGAAAAGATCAAGTGGAAGAAAACATTTCGATACATGGTATTTCAAATTGAAAGAGCTGCGCATAAGACCGACGCGCCTGGAAGTCTTTTTATACCCTTCACCACACTGTGGTACAGGGTACTATGTCTTTGTACATATGTTTGTAACAGGCAAAAGGAAACGAGATAGACACATGGTTCCTTTTGAGAATATGCATAGAATCACTTTCTGAGTCGATTTACGCATGTCCGTCTGTCCGTCCGTTCGTCTGTCCATGTTAAATTGTAAACAAAGTACTGGTGGCATTTATGATCCGAAATGGATAAAATTTGGCATAGGTTATTTATTTGGCCCAAGCACGAACCCTATTGAAATTGAGAAAAATCGGTTCAGATTTAGATATAGCTCCCATATATATTTTCGTCCGATTTAAGATAAATGGGGCACCAAAGTTCCTGTATATCTTTCGATTTGCACGAAATTTGGCACAGAGTACTGAATTAGGTCCAGAGGGATGTGTGCCAAGTTTCGAGAAAATCGGTTCAGATTTAGATATAGCTCCCTTATATAAGTTTGTCCGATTTAAGGTAAATGGCGCACCAAAGTCCCTATATATAATTCGATTTGCCCGAAATTTCGCATAGAGTGCTGAATTAGGTCCCGAGGGATGTGTGCCAAGTTTCGAGAAAATTGGTTAAGATTTAGATATAGCTCCCATATATAGATTCGTCCGATTTAAGGTAAATGGCGCACCAAAATCCCTATATATCATTCGATTTGCACGAAATTTGGAACAGCGTACTGAATTAGATCTGGAAAGATGTGTGTTATGTTTACTAAAAATCGGTCCAAATTTAGATATAGCTCCCATATATTTTTTCGTCCGATTATATGTAAATGGTGTACCAATGTCCCTATATACCTTTCGATTTGCACGAAATTTGGCATAGGGGACTGGTTGTTTGTTAGTTCAAGTGTAGTTCAAGTGTTTGCATATTCTATATGATTTTCTCATGTTTTCCTTGTTTTAAGCAAATGTTCTGCCACAAGCGAGATATGAATAAGAAGGGTTTGACCATTATATGGAGACAAACATGGGTTATTGTTGATAATTTTAATTTTTTAGACATTTTTGGACATTTGGTTGGAAATTAGGGCCTATATCTTCAAAATACCGAAATTTGATACTTAATTGTGGACACATATACGCATGTGAGCAAAACTATAGCGATCTTTTTAAATTTGTTTAAACGATTGCTTCACCTTATAGATATGAAACATGAATCTAACATTCTGTACTTCAACTTCGCCTTTTATGTATATGCTTGATTTGATAATGATTGGCGTTTAAATTTGTAAATCCCCATTTAACATTATGATATAAACATTATAATAGTCTTCCCCATTCAAAATTAACATCGTTTCTATTCATTTCAAAAATTGCCTTCTGTCCTCACTACAAACCATTTATTATTGGTAATCAATAATGAAAATCGTTGAGACACCATGTTGATGCCTTACACCGAAACATAAATTTTGTCTACAAACATTCATATACTCGTACATAAATAAATGCAGAACATGTTCTCGCCATAATGATGACATTAGTTCGGATATTAAATATGATTACAACTTATAAAATATTTACGCATACAAAACGATTTTAAGTGCGTGATTGGGACGCATTCATTCATTTCGTTGTCGGTCACCCTCCTTAAAAAAACAGCAAAATATACGGTAATACATTAATTCAGTACTTCAGACACACACATACAGACACAGCAGTCGTTCAACGTTCATGGCACATTTTTCGCAGGGACCATAAAGTAAACATCAGCTTGAGCTATGAATAATTTTTAGCGAATATTACAGGAGACGCCAGGCGTAACTAGAAACCACACAGCAATAACATAGTAACGACCACATGAATGCCAGTCCATCATAGTTGACCTTTCACCCGTCTCTTGTCGTTGTTACTGTTGTTCTTGTTTTTGTTCACCATCAACTTTGACACACATCGCCATAGTCAAGAGATGCCAACAGCAGCATAAACTTCTCCTCCTGCATTTCAACATATTTATATATGTCATATATACATTTGTCGGTATGTGGGCGTGTGTGGTTGTCTGTATGAATTTTTGAAGGGAATCATGATTACCAATAATAAACTAGAAGGCAAAGATTTGTTACAGCTGAGAGCCGAACCATCAACACTTGTCCACTGAGTTTCCTGTACGCAAATCATCGGCATTAACTATCAACGTGGGAAAATTGTTTGTTTGTGAAAGAGATGATGATGATTATAGCACTGAAGAGATTGAGGTTTTTGTGCTGAGGTTGCATCAGTCATAACAACAGCAACAACCGAAGCGAACACAAGTTTAGTTACGTGGTCATCAAACGAACTGAACCGCACCACCACCACATTTGCCACTTGTATAACCGTGTTAACCGACCAAGTCAAGTCCAGAGATTTTATCACACACACTCATCACAAACACAATGACATGTGGAGAATAATTTGGTGACGCATTTATTGCCGTAAGTAGACTATAGAGAAATTGCTTACAGTGGCATGCGAATAGATTAGGAGGCACAGACATACATCGTTTTTCAAAGAATATTTTTTCAGGAACCCAGAAAGGTGTGGATATTTATACCCTTCAGCGCTCTGTGGTGCAGGGTATTTGGGCATATGTTTGTAACAGGCAAAAGGAATCGTGATAGACCCATGGTCTATCCGTCCGTCCATGTATTTTTGTGAACAAAGTACAGATCGCAATTATGATCCGATTTGGATGAAATTTAGCACATGTCACTTATTTGGACCAAGGACCAACCCTGTTGAAATTGGGAAGAATTGGTTTAGATTTAGATATAGCTCTCATATATAGATTCGTCCGATTCGTGCCGGTATTGGTCCGATTGTGACAAAATTTTGCACAGAGTACTGAATTAGATCTAGATTATTATACGGCAAGTTTCGTTGAAATCGGTTCAGATTTAGATATAGCTCCCACATATAGTTTCGTCCGATTTTATGTAAATGGTACACCATATTGCCGGTATTGGTCCGATTGAGACAAACTTTTGCACAGAGTACTGAATTAGATCTTGATTGATATATGCCAAGTTTCGTTGAAATCGGTTCAGATTTAGATATAGCTCCCACATATAGTTTCGTCCGATTTTATGTAAATGGTGCACCATACTGCCGGTATTGGTCCGATTGAGATTGATGTATGCAATGTTTTGTTGAAATCGGTTCAGATGTTGATATAGCTCCTATATATAGCTTCGTCTGATTTTATGTAAATGATGCACCATATTGCCGGTATTGGTCCGATTGAGACAAATTTTTGCACTTAATTAGGTCCAGATTGATGTATGCGAAGCTTTGTGGGAATCGGTTCAGATGTAGATAAAGCTCCCATATATAGTTTCGTCCGATTTTTTGAAAATGGTGCACCAAACTCCCAACATATGTCCGATTGAGACAAAATTGTGCACAGAGTACTGAATTAGGTCCACATTGATGTCTGCGAAGCTTTGTTAAAATCGGCTTAGATTTAGATATAGCTCCGATTTATAGTTTCGTCCGATATTTTGTAAATGGTGCTAAGTTTCTTGAAAATCGCTTCAGATATAGATGTAGTTCCCATAAATATTTTTGTCCGATTTTATGTAAATTGTGCACCATGGTCACTATGCATAATTTGATTTGCACAAAATTTTGCATAGTGTACTGAATTGAGTCTAGAATGACGTGTGTAAAGTTTCCTGAAAAACAGGTCAGAGGTAAAGGGGACACCATAGTCCTTATATATCTTTCGATTTGCATGAAATATGGCATGGCGTACTGAATTGAGTTTAGAATGACGTATGTCAAGTTTCGAGAAAATCAGGTGAGATTTAGATATATCTCCAATATATATTTTCGTCGGATTTTATGTAAATGGTGTACCAAAGCCACTTTATTTCCTTCAATTTGCATGAACTTTGGTATAGCGCGCTGAATTGAGTCTATAATTACGTATCTTAAGTTTCCTGAAAATCGTTTCAGATTTAAACATAGCTCCCATATATATTTTCCTCCGATTTTATGTTAATGGAGCACCCAAGCCCCTATATATCTTCCGATTTTGACGAATTTCTGCATAGCGTACTGAATTAATGATGTGTGCTTAGTTTCATAAAAATCTGATAAGATTTACATATAGCTCCCATTATTTCGTCCGATTTAATGTAAATTGTGCACTAAAGACCTAAAGTATGACCGACTGGCACACAATTTTGTACAATCGGTTCAGATTTACATATGTCTCCTATATATACTTTCGTCACCATACCTAGGCCGATTGATACAACGACTTGAAATTAATGTAAATTAATCTCTGGCAAGTTTTCTTAAAATCTGTTCAGATTTAGATATAGCATAGCTTCTATATATGATTTCGACCTGTTCGTATTTATTGTACACCAAATAATCAATGGCTGACTGATATTACATTTGGCATCTGTTGGGTCTGATGTTAGTCGATTTAGTTATAGGGTCTTCAATAGATTGTAGACCTCTTAAGAGGTTTCAATAGATTATTGACATATTAAGGGTATTCAATAGATTGTTGACCTCTTAAGGGTCTTTAATAGATTGTTGACCTCTTAAGGATCTTCAATAGTGTGTAGACCTCTTAAGGGTCTTCAATAGATTGTTGACCTCTTAAGAGTCTTCAATAGATTGTTGACCTCTTAAGGGTCTTCAATAGAATGTAGACCTCTTAAGAGCCTTTTATAGATTGTTGACCTCTTAAGAATTTACAATAGATTGTTGACCTCTTAAGGGTCTTAAATAGATCTTTTGGGAATCTTCAATAGATTGTAAACCCATTAATGGTCATCTATAGACCTTTAAGAAGTCTTCTATAGATTGTAGACCTCGTAATGTGCCCTTTTAGGGGTCTTCTATAGATTGGATACCGTTTAGGGGACTTCAGTAGATAAAATGCCTTTTACATTCTTACATAAATAGAAGACCTTCAATAAGTCGTATATGGAGAAGAAATAGGTCCTACCTAGGTGGAAAAGTTTTAATAAGTATTCTGTGAATTGGAGACGTTTTAGGAGTCTTCTATAGACCTTTTAAGGGTATTCAATAAATTGTAGTCCTTTTAGAGATCCCCTATAGATTGGAGATATGTTAGGGGTCTGATGGAAGAATTTAAACTGAACATCAGTAGATATAATGCCTTTTACAGGTCTTCATAAATAGAAGACCCTTAATATGTCGTCTATAGAGAAGACATAGGTCCTCTTTAGGTTGAAAAGTTTTAATAATTATTCTTTAGTTCAATGAAAGTTTTCTTAATAGAAGTTTATATTAGTTAAAAGACCAACATTTCCCCCAAATACTGTTTACTCTCAAGTCGTGCCACAATCGCTATGTGTGTGTGCTGTACATTTACACTATTATGGATATGTATGATAAATGAGGTTCATACCCCGAAGGAAATTTATGAATTATATTGATGTTCAAAAGTAAAATGGCAACCTCAACCGCAACGACAACTTTTACATTCATACAAATGTTCCGTGTATATATGAACAACCACAACAACACTAACAGTAATAATAACACTTCATGAATGACCGGCATACATAACTTCACAGAACATAATGGAGAGTACTAGGTCGATGGGTCGACTGGTCCATTTAGGACGGTCAGTCCAGTCTGTGGACTACTAGTAAAATGCTTGAGTGTGTGGCAAAGTGTGGCAAATAAATTCACCAATAAAATGACAAATTTATTAAATTTTTCGGTTGCAAAAGTTTATCAGTGATACCTTTTGGGGACATTGAATGTTTTACCACGACTATTACATGATGATGATACTTCTACTGATAACAAAAGAAAAGTCAATGAGAACTGACATCTGTACGAAATTGTTACAATGAAATTGAATGAAAAGGCTGGAAAACAATGGCATCCCTTGAGTGTGTTAATCATGAATGATAGATGACTGAACAGCTTTCAGAGGGTGGATATGGGAAATATTTAAGTTTGGCTATCAAAGTATTTGAATAAAATATAAATGAGAAAAATTTCTTTAAGGTTTTGTTGGTATTAAATAAAATGCAATAATGGTAGAATTTATTTGAAAAGTTTTTATCTAAAAGGGGGAAAATTAGTTTGGGGAAAACTTTTCCTGATCCCTTCCTCTTAAAATGGGATTTGTGGTTTTTATTATAGCAGTTTAAATTATTTATCAGTAAGGTTAGGATATGTTATATGGAGGTGAGAATAAATTTTATTTGTTTGACCATAAGGGACAGTACCACGATGATGAACTTTGCTATTCGCCAATCGACCCTTTCAGTGTTTCTGGTAATAATGTAAACAGCTATATAGGAAAATTTTAACACCTTACACACACACACTTTGTTTTAAGCAATTACAGCACATTTAATTGTTATACATGTGTGTAATAAAAAATTGTAGTTAGTAGTCCTTTTTTCAGTTCGACGGCTATGCCTTTGATAAATAATTAGACTGTGTTTCATATTTCTTACATAAGACATTTTATATCCACACAACTATGCTCTACATGTATTAGAGCTTTGTGTGGCCCCAAGAGTTTGTAACGCCGCAAAATATTGGCCTTAGACCCACTTTTAGTATACCGAGTCGACCTAACATGTGTGTCCTTCCGTCTGTTCATTATAATTTATAAGCCCTATACAGGCCAATCGTCACGAAATGTAAAATGGGTTCTGGCCAAAGAAACCCCCTATTTTCAGGGGATGAAATGGACCAAATATGTTTTTGTCTTATTTTCTGATAGTTCTAGATGCTATAACAATCACCCGAACACCACGAAATTTTACACGAGAAAGGGAATCTATTTCGATAAAAATCGACCAATATTTTGCGGGTCAAATTGGCCCATGCTTTTGTCTAAAAAACGACCAAATTTGTATTCTATGACGTATATATTTACACCTGACGGTCACTGACCGGAGAAGTTGATAGTATATCCAATAGGAGTGGTTAGTCTTTAAATTGATACCAATTATATTGTTGTATGTACTCGGATGTGGGGAATTTACTTAAATACTTAAAGGTGTATACGTATTCTGAAATTGTTTATTATTTCAAATAACACTTTAATGTGAACCATGGAGGTGAACCAAGTGAAAATGGAGTGAACAATTCGACCATTGATGATCCGAATTGGATGAAATTTAGCACAGCTCATTTGTTTGGCCCAATGAAAAACCATATTGAAAGTGGGAAAAATCGGTTAAGATTCAGATATAGCTCCCATATATATTTTCGTCCGATTTAAGGTAAATGGCGTACCAAAGTCCGTATATATCTTTCGATTTTCACGAAATTTGGTATAGCCTACTGAATTAGGTCTAGAATGATTTTAAGTAAAGCGTGTGTAAAGTTTCGTCCGATTTTAAGTAAATGGTGCACCAAAGTCTCTGAAAATCATTCGATTTGCACGAATTTTGGCATAGCGCATTGACTTAAATCTAGAATGATTTTCTGATTTAGATATAGCCCCCATATATATTTTCGTCCGCTTTAATGTAAATGGTGAACTAAAGTCCTCATATATTTCTATTTACACGAAATTTGGCACATTTCGTGTAAATAGAAGCGTACTGAATTGAATCTAGAATGATGTATGCAAAGTATCGTGAAACTTGTGAAAATCGTGAAAATGGGCCCGATGTAGACATCGGTCCTATATATATATTCGTTCAAAGCCTGGCCGATTGGCACTTAAGAGAAAGAGTACTTGTCTCTCGTATGAACTAGGATTATTGACTTCGCTCTAAAATTGACTTCGCTCACCGATTGGCTTTATCCTAGTTCATACGAGAGCTATACCCTCCCAGAGAAACGTTGCAAAATTTGGAACCGATTGGATTATTAGTTTTAGAGTTATCGTGTCCGCCATTCGCAAAAAAATGTTTAGAGAAAAACGCATTTAAAGTTTGAGAAGCCCTTCAGCCGTCACTTGATGCTGACACAATAAATTGGCTATATCTTCAAGAGTTCTTGAGATTTTCACTTGAAATTTTGTAGAGACATTCTTTAATCAGTGTGGATTCGAAGTATATCATCAAAAATTTTGACCCCTAGAATGGGTGGTCCCCTTAATTTTGTACAATGTACTTATGTTACTCTAGACTATGGTGTATCAAATTTTCTTGAATTCGGTTCGGTTCAGCTCATATATATACTTTCGTACAATTTTAAGAGCATGGTGCACTAGAGACCCATAGCTAGGTCGATTGAGACAACGTACTGACATTCATATAAATTAATCTCTATCATGTTTCATTGGAATCGGTTCAGATTTAGATAAAGCATAGCTTCCGTACATAATTTCGACATATTCATGCTTATTGTACACCAAATAATACCAAAACACCCAATGTGTAAAGTTTGCTTTAAATCTATTTACAAAATTTAGAATAGGTTACAGAATGGCATGTGTTGGGATTGATGTTGGTCGGTTTAGATATATATAAAGTTCGCATATTTAAGTTCGTTCAATTTCATGTCAATGTTAGGATACATATGTAGTATATACCCAAAGTGGTGAAGGGTATCATATAGCCGACATTACTGCTTTCCTTACTGGTTTAAGCTCGGCTTATGGAACAGCCGTTCTGTCATTAGCCAGCAAAGCAAATAAGAGGCTAGAGTGAATACAACAGACGGACTTGCTTAAATCCTCCTTGGGCCAAACAAGTCTGCTGTGCCAAATTTCATTCAAGACGGGTAACTAATGCGACCTGTACTTTGTTTCTGTTTGCATGTTACAAATACATTATACCAAATCGTGATTTAAGGGGACCCCCACATTCTCGGATTCAATTTTTTTGATTTAATTCGATTCTACACTAATTCAAGAATGTCTCTACAAAATTTCAAGTGAAAATCTCAAGAACTCTTGAAGATATAGCCGATTTATTGTGTCAGCATCAAGTGACGGCTAAAGGGCTTCTCAAACTTTAAACGCGTTTTTCTCTTTTGCGAATGGCGGGCACGATAACTCCAGAACTAATAACCCAATCGATTCCAAATTTCTACACGTTTCTCTCTGTGTGTATAGCTATCGTATGAACTAGAATAAAGCCAATCGGTGATGATCTTCCTTATTTTTTAACTTGGTTTTTGGTCTAAAATCGGCGATTTTCCAATAATATTTTTTCAAAGGTCCCCCATTTTGTTAATTTTAGAGCGAAGTCAATAATCCAGGTTCATACCGATGTTCCAGTGAGGAGTTATCATACCCGCCATCGAAAATAAGGACTTCTCTTTAATTACAAAATACAACAACAAAACAATAACAAAATTTTTTGGTAAATTATTTTTCTTCTCTTTTAAATCTTGAAATATATATGCAAAGTTACAAACCTTAACGAGCATTGGTATTGATTTACCAGTCCATTGAAAATTTTGACAAAATTAAAATCGAGAATGGGTGGGGTTCCCTAAAGAGGATATTATGGTTGACATAATCGTCCAACTATGGGTATGTTAATAAACTTTTGGTTGGAATTATTTGGTAAGATCGACTTCCCCATGGATAATTTCTGATGTTCGCCCTATAATTGTGGCGTCTAGAGGGTCTAACAAACAAAAAATGTTCGGTAATTTTCATTCTCGAAATATTATCTTTTCATCATCGAATATTATGAAAATCATGCAAACTTTCCTAGCCACCAGCGTTCCGTCCTCTGGTATTGAAATAGTAATACTAAACAATAAAAGAATAGGCAAACCCCAGTAAATATGTTCGTAAAACATACAAAAATATAATTTGTATTAAACTAACGATCAACCACTCCTCTTGGATATACTGTCATACTGTCTTTCTTCAGTAAATTCATTTTCGTGTCATAACAGTGGCCTCTTACGTTTTAAAATAAAAGTTTTGGTTTCTGTCATCCCCTAGATATTAGCCGATGTTTACCATCTAGGCAGACGAACGGACACACATAATGTTCGGTATACAAAAGGTGGGTCTAGGCCCAATATTTCGTGCGTTTACAATTTCATTGATTTTCCATATTTTTTTAAAAAGGAAAATCTTTAGAGAATGAACAGTATTTTAAAGTTATTTCAGGATTTCCCTGATCTACCATTGCCCTCAAACCATTGGAATTTTACCACTATTTGTATTTGTACAATTACCACAAATGACTTAACCCGTTTCTAACAACAAAATCTTAGTTGACACCAATAAAGGTTTTAAAAACGAGTAAGGTGTATTTGTCCATCCCTTCTCCCAAACACACACACACACACTCACCGACCACAAATTCACTCGAATCAATTCACCTTTTTATTAAATTCAAATTAAAGGTCTACAAAAACAAAAGAATTTCATGGCAAAAGTCAAAAGAAGGATTATTCAAAATACCAAAACAAAAAATGGTTTAACATTTCATTTCCTGTTAGCTAAGGATTCCGATTCTTCGTTCCATCTCTCTTTAGACTTTGTGTTTTACTCAATTGTCTCTGGTGTTTTACTGTGTATAATTTTTCCAAACAAACAACAAATCTAAAGTGTACATTTCATGGTAGATTTTCAATTTAGATTTTCCTCTTGTCTTTACCGCCGCTGTCGAAAAACGTTCATTCATTCAAGGACTCTATGAAGATAACTATGCTAGAGTGTATGTATGTACATCTCTGTATGTCTGTTTGTATTAAGTATCTAATTTCTTGCATAGATATTATCGAAAAAAATGCCTTGTCTATGTGTAGACAAACAAACCCCTTCGTCTTCTTCTTCTTTGATTCGATATCCTATCGTTCCGAACGTTGACAGTCTCCTAAAGTGGTGTCTCTCACATTTTTCTTTGCTTCTTTGTTGTAATATTTAAAAGAGGATTTTATGTAAATCCCTTTCATTGGAGTGTGAGTACGGAATTAAGAATATCCTAAGGTTAAATTTTTTAAATACTGACTATCATAAAAAGGCAGAAGTGGAAGAAGAAGACGAAGCCTACAAAATATGACCAGGATTGAATCAGAGAAACATTACTTTGTGTTAAATACAGTTTGTGGGGTTATGATGTTAATGTCTTCTAGATTCATAGGACTTACGTGCCGCATAATATCAATATTTTAGGGAGGTTATAGGAATAATGCAAAGTAAAGATTAAAGATTTGAAATTAGGGTTACTATGGTAATGCTTTGTATTTGGTAGTTTCATAAATTCTCTTTTTCTAAATACCGCAACGATGAAGACATTTTAATCGAATATTTTAGGGTTTAGTAAAAGGAAATTATTTCGATACTATTTTGATTATGGAAAATTACACAAAGCTGTTATGAATAAAGTTAGGATATGTTAGAAGGGAACAAGTTAAACAGTTAAGCAAATATTTATATTTTCATTTAAAAATTTTAGTCAGGAAATATTAAATTTACAATACATTATAGAGCATGGCATAAAGTTTTCAATTTTCTCACACTTTATATGGGACAGAGGAACTTCTACAGCAACAACCTTGTATCATTAACTCCAAAATGACGTTTTTTGAGTTATATGAGCGATATGTACCCTAACAGACTTCGCCTTTTCGGAGGAGCAATGTTTAAAATTTAATATCAATCAGACACCTGTCCGAAATATATATTGAGCTAAATGTATATATTGGAGCTAAATGTCAACCGATTATTCAAGAAACTTCGCACACATCATTTCAGACCCAATTCATATCGAAAGATATGCAAGGGCTTTGGTGCTCAATTAACATAAAATCTGACGAAAATATATAAATAAGCTATATCTAAATCTAAATCGATTTTCACGAAACTTAGCACACATAATTCTAGACTTAACTCAGTTCGCTACTCCAAATTCCGTAAAAATCGAAAGAAATATTGGAGCTTGGCTGCTCCAATTAATATCTAAATCTGAACCGATTTTCAGGAAACTTAACGCACAACGATACGCACTTAATTCAGAACGATATGCTAAATTTCGTGCAAATCGAATAATATATAGAGCCTATGGTACACCATTTACATCAAATCGGACGAAAATATATATGGGAGCTATATATAAATCTGAACTGATTTTCTTGAAACTTAACACACATAATTCTAGACTCAATTAAGTACGCTACGCCAAATTTCGAGCAAATCGAAAGACATACAAGGACTTTGGGGCACCATTTACTCAAAATCGAACGAAAATATATATGAGAGCTTTATCTAAATCTGAACTGATTTTCTCGAAACTTAACACAGATAATTATAGGCTCAATTGAGTACGCTATACCAAAGTTCGTGCAAATCGATAGATATTTAAGGACTTTGGTGCACCAGTTACATTAAATCGGACTAAAATATATATGGGAGTTATATCTACATCTGAACCGATTTTTGCCAATTTCAATAGGGTTCGTGCTTGGGCTACATAAATGACTTGTGCCAAATGTTTAAAATTTAACATGGACAGACAGACGGACGGACATACATAAATCGAATCTGAAAGTGATTCTATGCATATTCTAGGAGCCCTGTTTCTATCTGGTTTCCTTTTGCCTGTTACAAACATATGCACAAGGACATATTAACCTGTAGCACAGTGTGTTGAAAGGTATAAATATATCTAAACGAATTGAGATAGATCGCCAAAATGTTGCATAGAGTTCGCAGGCAATTCAAGTTCGAAGATGGGCTTTATCGGTCCCCGTTTAGGCATAGCTCCCATATAAGGGTACCCCCCAGTTTTCGGTATTTTGAGGTTCTTTAGCGCGGTTTTCAACTGAATTCGCTGAAATTTGGTACATTGAGTTCTTATTAAGTAGCAAATCTCTATGCTAAAAACCAGTAAGGAAAGTAGTAAAGTCGGACGGGGCCGACTATATGATACCCTTCACCACTATGGGTATATTAAACAGGTCTATTAACATAAAATTGGATGAAATAAAATATGTGATATTTATCTAAAGGTGAATCGACTTAGATCTATCCATAAACATGTCATTCGATTGTTACAATGGGACAAAAGTATGCAAATCGACTTCAAACAAATATCTATAGGTCATCAAGAGGTCTGTACTTCTAGAAAACGCAACTAAGTAATTCTATGATCAATTCTGTTCGTTGTGCAGACATGAGGAGTCTGATGTCCAATTAACTTAAAATCGGGCGAAAATATATATTGAAGTTATATAGTAATATGAACCGATTTCAACGAAACTTGTAACAGGTTAGGTAATAAAAATTTCAGTACGTTTTGTTTCTATCCTTGCTATCCTTGCAAGGATCCAATATATGTCTGATAGGAACAAGGCCTTGGTTCGTCAATTATCTAAAATCAATCTATAATATAACGGAGCTTTAACTAAATCTCAACCGATTTTCACGAAACTTGGCACACATCAGTCGGGACTAAATTCAGTACGCTATGCAAAATTTCGTGCAAATCGAAGGATATATAGGGACTTTGGTGCACCATTTACATGAAATCGGACGAAACTATATATGGGAGCTATATCCAAATCTGGACCGATTTTCACGAAACTTGGCACACATCAGTCTGCACTAAATTCAGTACTCCTTGCCAAATTTCGTGCAATTCGAAGGATATATAGGGACTTTCGTGCACCATTTACCTGAAATCGGACGAAACTATATATGGGAGCTATATCTAAATGTGGACCGATTTTTTCGAAACTTGGCAGATATCACTCTACGCTCAATTCAGTACGTTATGCCAAATTTCGTGCAAATCGAAAGATATATAGGGACTTTGGTGCACCATTTACATGAAATCGGACGATACTACGTATGGGAGCTATATCTAAATCTGGACCTATTTTCCCTAAACTTGGCAAACATCACTCTAGGCTCAATTCAGTACGTTATGCCAAACTTGGCACACATCAGTCTGGACTAAATTTAGTACGCTATGCCAAATTTCGTGAAAATCGAAAGCTATTTAGGGACTTTAGTGCACCATTTACTTTAAATCGGACGAAAATATATATGTGAGCTTCATCTAAATCTGAACCGATTTTTCCAAATTTCAATAGGGTTCGTCCTTGGGCCAAATGAATAAGCTGTGCCAAATTGTATTCAATTTAAATAATAAATGCGGCCTGTACATTGTTCACAATTTAACATGGATAGATGGACGGACGGACAGACGGAAAGACGGACATGCGTAAATCGACTTAGAAAGTGATTCTATGCATATTCTCAAAAGGAACCATGGGTTTATCTCGATTCCTTTTGCCTGTTACAAACATATGCACAAAGACATAATACCCTGTACCACAGTGTGGTGAAGGGTATAGTTATAAATATAGGTCAATTTTTTTCGGGTAGCCCCTATATAAGGGTGACCCCAATTTTCGGTATTTTAGGGTTCTTGAGCGCGGTTTTCAACCGAATTTGAGATAAACAATAAAAATGTTGGGTTCAAAATTGGCATATACCGGTCATTAATTAGCCGTCATATGATGATATCCCCAAATATTCACTATTTCCTACACTATGTAATCAATATTGATCCCCCTTTAGGTATACCCTCATATAACTTTGCAATCTAAATTACAGTAGTTTGAGGATTTTATGCTTTACCATGCGTTATCAGTATCAGTACACTTTTTGGATCTTACAGATTTTAGGAAAAATCCCCATTAGAAATTTCTGAAGTTTGTATTTGGTGTAAATAATGGTTTACATAAATCGGTTTGTAGAATTATCGATACATGCCCACTTGTTGGTATGTTCCCTATATTTTCATTGCATGTATTTATCAGTATAACTATTTTGTAGGGTACCCAAAGTTCAGCCCGGCCGAAATTAACGCCTTTTCACTTGTTTTTTTTTTTTTATTTTACACACACAAATCTATGTTCATTTGACCTCCTGATTAATGATCGATCATTATCAAAACTACCATTCGTATTAAGTGACCAGACATATCATGTTCGGTTTTTAATGGTTGCCTCTAGAGCGACAGAAACCCCACAAATAAAGTTTTTGTTCGATTTCAAGCCCTAGACAGCATCTGATCACACCGAAAATTACAGACGTCATCCTTCGCCATAACCGGAACTTCGTGTAAAATTTTAAAATTATCAACGTGAAATTTCCGCCAACTAATATGGTAATGATAATGATAGACAGCTGCAAATATGTAAGTATAAGTCCCTTATCCGAGTACATACAGCCCTTATCCGAGTACTATACACGGTCAACATCTCCAGTCAATGTTCTTCGAGAAAAAAACCAGTAAGGAAAGTAGTAAAGTCGGACGGGGCCGACTCTAGGATACCCTTCACCACTATGGGTACATTAAACCGGACTATTAACATGAAATTGGATGAAATAAAATATGTGATATTTATCTAAATGTGAATCTACATAGATTTGTCCATAAAGTGTGGAAATCGACTTCAAACAAATATAAATAGGTCATCCGGTTGACTATGTCTGTATTTCTAGAAAACGCAACTACGTAATTCTATGCTCAATTTTGTACGTTGTGCAAAATTTGATGTCAATCTGACTAACATGAGGAGTATGATGCCCAATTTGCTTGATATCGGGCGAAAAAATATATGTAAGCTATATCCACATATTAAGCGATTTCAAACAAACTTGTCACAGGTTAGGTTATACTAACTTTAGAACGTTTTGTTCCTATTGGTTCATTGGTGCGTCAATTACATAAAATCAATCTATAATAAAATGGAGCTATATCTAAATCTGGACCGATTTTCACGAAACAAGGCAGACATCACTCTAGGCTCAATTCAGTACGTTATGCCAAATTTCGTGCAAATCGAAAGATATATAGCGACTTTGGTGAACCATTTACATGAAATCGGACGAAACTATATGTGGAGCTATATAGAAATATGGACCGATTTTATCGAAACTTGGCAGACATCACTCTAGGCTCAATTCAGTACGTTATGCCAAATTTCGTGCAAATCGAAAGATATATATGGATTTTGGTCACAATTTACATGAAATCGGACGAAACTATATATGGTAGCTATATCTAAATCTTGACCGATTTTCACGGAGCTTGGCAGACATCATTCTAGACCTAAATGATTAGGCTGTACCAAATTTCGTGCTAATCGAAAGATATATAGGGACTTTGGGGCCCCATTTACATTAAATCGGACGAAACTATATATGTGAGCTATATCTAAATCGGGACCGATTTTCATGAAACTTGGCAGACATCATTCTAGGCCCAATTAAGTACGTTATGCCAAATTTCGTGCAAATCGAAGGATATATAGGGACTTTGGGGCACCATTTACATGAAATCGGACGAAACTATATATGGGAGCTATATCTAAATCTGGACCGATTTTCTTGAAACTGGGCAGACACCATTCTAGACTCAATTCAGTACGTTATGCCAAATTTCGTGCAAATCGAAAGATATATAGAGACTTTGGGGCACCATTTACATGAAATCGGACGAAACTATATATGGGAGCTATATCTAAATCTGGACCGATTTTCACGAAACTTGGCAGACATCACTCTAGGCTTAATTCAGTACGTTATGCCAAATTTCGTGCAAATCAAAAGATATTTAGGGACTTTGGGGCACCATTTACATGAAATCGGACGAAACTATATATGGGAGCTATATCTAAATCTGGACCGATTTTCACGAAACTTGGCAGACATCATTCTAGACCTAAATGATTAGGCTGTACTAAATTTCGTGCAAATCGAAAGTTATATAGGGACTGTTTACATTAAATCGGTTAAATATATATATGGGAGCTATATCTAAATCTGAACCGATTTTTCCCAATTTCAATAGGGTTCGTCCTTGGGCCAAATAAGTGACCTATGCCAAATTTCATCCAATTCGGATCATAAATGCGACCTGTACTTTGTTTACAATTTAACATGGACAGACGGACGGACGGACGGACGGACGGACGGACAGACGGACATGCGTATATCGACTCAGAAAGTGATTCTATGCATATTCTCAAAAGGAACCATGGGTCTATCTCGATTATTTTTGCCTGTTACAAACATATGCACAAAGACATAATACCCTGTACCACAGTGTGGTGAAGGGTATAAATATATATATAAATATAAAATGCATTTTTTTCAGTTTTCACACAAAAGTTTGGGTCCATTTGGCTTGCTAACTATTGACCGATTGTTTGAAAAGTGTCATGATTGTTCCTTGGTCAAATCTCTTCCCCTTTGCAAAATTTCGTATTGTTGGGATCATAATTGTGCTCTCTAGAGCGGCCAGAAAAACACAAAATATTTCGCGTTATTTACACTATGGCATATGACGATAAACAAATTGAGATAGATTGCCAACATTTTGCAAATAATTGACTTTTGTCTGCAGACAGGTCAAGTTCGAAGATGAGCTATTTCGGTCCATGTTTAGGCATAGCTCCCATATAAGGGTACCCCCAAGTATTTTGGGGTTCTTTGGCGCGCTTTTCAACCGAATTCGCTGAAATTTGGTACAATGGGTTCTTATCCACACACTTGTCCTCGGTAAACCATTCCAAATTCGTCGTTTTTGTTCAAAGGGACAAAATTATAGAAATCGATTTAAATCAAAATATTCATTGAGCTACAACAAAATGCGATGTTCAAAATTTAATCTTTAATGGACAACAGTTCATTGCTTGTTGCACAATTAACATGAAGTCAGTCGAAAATATATATGGGAGCAACTATATGATACCCTTCACCACTTTGGGTATATTCAACAGATGAATCCTAACAGACGTCGTATTGTTAAAGGACCAGTAAAATGAAATTGGATCCATAAACATGTCATTCTGCAACCTATACTAAATTTTTCATTTGGCCAAATATAGAATTGCTTTTTACAATTGCATAAAATTATGTAAATCAATTTAAAGCAAGTATCAGTCGGACACCCGTTGATCTGTCCCACTGTGCGCAAACGACTCTAAGCTTGCCCAATTGAAATGAAATTTAGCATAGGTTCCAAAAAGATATAAAAATCACATATTTTCGGATACATATGTACCCAAAGTGGTGAAGGGTATCATATAGCCGACTTTACTACTTTCCCTACTGGTTTAAAACCTAATTCAGTACACAATGCCAATTTTCGTGCAAATCGAAAGACATATAGGGACTTTGGTGTACCATTAACCTTAAATCGGCGCAAATCGAATGATTTTCAGGGACGTTGGTGCATCATTTGCCTAAAATCGGGCGAAACTATATATGGGAGCTTTATCTATATCTGGACCGATCTTCACGAAACTTAGCACTCATCATTCTAGCCTTAATTCAGTATAATATACCAAAATTTGTGCAAATCGAAATATTTCATCCGATTCGGATTATAAATGCGACCTGTACTTTGTTTACTATTTATTTAACATCAACAGACGGACGGACATGCGTTAATCGACGCAGAAAGTGATTCTATGCATATTCTCAAAAGGAACCATTCCACAAACATATGCACAAAGACATAGACCCTGAACCACAGTGTGGTGAAGGGTATAATTATATCCACTTCAAAATACAGAAAAATCTGGAGGTTTGGTCCCATGGTACTCAAGTATGAACCGAATGAACCGGTTCCCCCAAAAATAAAATAACTATGAAAATCCACTTCGCTACACACATCCGCCTTAATGTTGTATCTTATACATATTACGTAGGTCCCATTGTTCTTAGACAGTCCATGTAATCCTTTTGCAGTTTTCACAACTGCTATTACAACCCAACGGCTTTATGACAATTTTATGAAGTTTTTCACTAATGTAAAATTTATGGCCTGCATTTTTCTAAGTCTCTGCCAATTTTATGACAATTTTTGCAGAACAATTTCATGCCTTACGTCTGTCTTTGCAAATTTAATATTCTCTAACATGATGCTCACAAAAAGAAATTACTAATTTATATATACAGAGCAGCATAATGTTTTGTCTGAAATTACTTTTTGAATACTTCACTTAACGGTTATCCCTTGTCTTCTGCTTCTTCTATTTGAGTTGTAATATGAAATAGGACATACGTACATATATTTCATAGTTATATCCGCTGTCAGTTACTTTTTCAACACACACACAAAAATGGAAAATATGTCAAAGTTTATGTGACACATTTCTGATATGACACACAAATCCTTCAACCTCGGCAGATTTCGTTTGCGTGCTGCTGCTGCGGATGGTGCTCCTGCTACTCCGTTCGCACTGCTGTCAACTCCTTTGAGATATGTATTGAATTTGAATCGAAAGTTAAGCACGACGCCGAGAACGAAAAAAAAACACAAATCCGTTTGAGAACTTTAACTCTATGATGACTGACGTCTTGCACATGATGCGGACGACGACAACGATGATGGTGATGGCAAATGATATTTTGAGTGATGATGGTAAAATTACAATGCAAGAAAAATTGTTTGAAAAACAATGTGCAAATTGTCAGGGGCCATACCGAACGGGTTGGTTGAAGGTATAGTGTGCGGAGGAGTATCTATGTGAATTACAAAAGAAGTGTCAGTTGTTTGAAAGTTTGCCTTCCTTGGGGTTATGCTGATGACAGCAGATTTTCCATTTTTATCTAATGACAATGGGTGCACTGAGGCAAATACAAAATGGAGCCATAATACTTTGGATCATAGATGTCGACAATGTTATAGCTGACAAATTTCTTATATTTCGTGTTATGTATTTTTTGTCGGATATAACAATTGGTAATACATTTATCCTTCTAAATCAAGGAAATGAAGAATGTAATGTGCAAGAGAAGCATGGTCTAGGAGAATTGAAAAAACATGTTCCTTAGTAATAAACAGAATTTTAATTCCGCTTTTGGGTTTGAAATATATTTTATTTTTCTTGTAAACATAAATTTAAGATTTCATTAAGATTTCACGCATTACAAAATATTTATTGTTACTTACGCTTAGCGACTGAACGTCGTGTCGTATTTTTCTTCCTTTCAAATAATTTATTTCCTGAGAAAGAAAACAAATATTTATTCTAATTTGTATTCATTTAGAATTGGCAACAAATTCAATTTCGTCCATTAGCCGAAGCTCAATCTAGGTAAATGTTCCTACATTTTACCGTAAACATAAAAAATAAAATAAATGACACATAAAGCGAAATCGGCTATGTAAAACCCTACAAATAAAACCAGTAAGGAAGGAATTACAGTCGGAGGGGACCAACTATATCGCTAGTAAAGAAGGGCCAAAGTCGGACGGAGCATAGAATATTATACCCTACACCACATTGGAACTTAGCATTCTTCGCGTTTATCTCTGCTCATAGTAAACGCCACAGTAAAAGTAAAAACCACGTTAAGTTAGTTCGTGCTAAACATTTTCCACCCTCCTTCTACCCTTCTGTGCATTCAAATTTTTTTAAATCGGTCTGGACATTTATTTGGGTACTATGTTATTGCATTATGTGGTAGGTTGGAAAACTGGGAGAGGAACGTGAAAATATCAAAAACAATTAAGGAAAGTAGTAAAGTCGGACAAGTCGACTATGTAATAGAGACATTCTAAAAGAAATCGCAGTTTTGAAGATCCATTAACATCAAAATGAATGTTTATCTATTTGTGAACTGACTTAAGGGGAGCCAAATTTACGAATTCAAAAAATCAATTGTTATACCCTACACCACACTGTGGTAAAGGGTTTTTCTCGGAACACTGTTTTTACGATTGACGGGGAAGATAACTCAAAAACTGTTTATCCAATCAGTTTCAAATTTTAACACGTTATTCTGGACATACATAGATATCGTATCGTATCGTGAAGATCTTCCCTATTTTACAGCTCGGTATTTGCTCGAAAATATGTGATTTTCTAAAAAAATAATTTCTTAGGTCCGCCATTTTGCTAATTTTCAACTAAAGTCAATAATCCATCGGAATTTTTGGATTCCGATGTTTCAGTGTGTGTATATATTCTTAAGCAGAGTAAGAATCTATGTCGATTTACGCATTTTCCTTTGCTCGTCTGTTGAAATCACGGTAGAGATCGCAATATTTATCTCTGCAATTTTGCAAGACATTGCTAGTTCTCCTAGGACGACATCTATCGGCCCACGTTTTGAACTAGCCTCCATATAACGGTACCCACCAATATTCGGTATTTTGGAAATTTTGGACAGGTTTTCCAACCGAATTGGCTGTAATTTTGTATTTTGAGTTCTCATTGTATAACAATTTACGTACTAAAATTTTTAATATTGACGCATGTTTAAGGGTAGCCCCCATAATATGGTAATCAAATTGGCCTATCTATTCGTATTTTGGGGTCTCATAACGGTAGAACTACATCTCCGCATAAAAAAATATTAATATGAACCCAAGTCTCTATTTTGAGAATGTTAGACACGTTTTGGTATATTGTATTCTCATTGGCTGTCAAATCTCACTACCAAACATGTCATTATTGATTTCCGTCTTATTATAGCCCCATATAACGATAGTCTCAATATTAGATATTTTGAGAATATCAATCCTCTTTTTCTTAGGTATTTTTCGAAATTTTCAATTTTTAATATTTTGTTTGTCATCCTCATGGTGGAGGGTTAATAAGTTGGACCGGATGGAGCTTACTTGTATTTCTTCTATTTCAAATTTTCAATATATATGTGCAAAGTTATAAACCAACACTTCATCAAAATTTCAAATCGAAAATATGTGTTCGAAAATAAATATGGGAGCTATGCCTGCATCAACGAAACGCATTATTGTCATTATAGGCTCCATATGATACGTTGATCAAAATTTCGAGTTAATCTGAATTGAAATAGTTTGGTCAAAGCTATATCAACATCTGAACTGATTCCCACAAAACTCGACACACGTTAGGCTATACTAGTATCAGTATGAATTACAAAACTAGGTGCCAAACGGGCCAGATGTGGTTGCTATATCTAAATCTGAACTGTGTATCTCGTTTCCTTTTCTCTGTTACAAACATAGGGGAGGCCCTGGGGCTCCCCTCAAAATGAAAATTTTTCACAGTAAATTTATGTTTGCACAGCGATTTTTTATACCCTTCACCACACTGTGGTACAGGGTATTCTGTCTTTGTGCATATGTTTGTAACAGGAAAAGGAAACGAGATAGACACATGGTTCCTTTTGAGAATGTGCATAGAATCACTTTTTGAGTCGATTTATGAATGTACGTCCATCCGTCCGTCCGTCTGTAGATGCTAAATTGTAAACAAAGTACAGGTCGCATTTATAATCCGATTTGGTTGAAATTTGGCACAAGTCACTTATTTGGCCCAAGGACGAACCCTATTGAAATTGGGAAAAATTGGTTCAGATTTAGATATAGCTCCCATATATATTTTCGTCCAATTTAAGGTAAATGGGGCACCAAAGTCCCTCTATATCTTTCGATCTGCGTGAAATTTGGCACAGAGTACTGAATTAGGTCCAGAATGACGTGTGCCAAGTTTCGAGAAAATCGGTTCATATCTAGATACAGCTCTCATATATAGTTTCGTCCTATTTAAGGTAAATGGGGCACCAACGTCCCTTTAAAGTGGTGAAGGGTATCATATAGTGGGCCTCGTCCGACTTTTTAGCTTTCATAAGTTTGGTTAAACTATGAGGGGGTGCATTTTTTGACTTTTCTCCCGCTAAATTTAAATTTTCCCATTGTGCCCCGTATAAAATATTTAGACAATTTTAGTATGCAGCGTATTCGATTGTTAAACCTACTCATAGAACCAATTCAGCGATTAAGTGGACATTCAAAAAATCTAAAATTTATCGTAAATTTTATATTTCAGCTATATCATTGTAAATAAATACCAGAAGATACCGAAGTATCAAATTACATAACTTCTGATGAAGAATTGTTGTGAGGCTCGTCTTTTGAAATATTGATATGTTCCGGAAATAATCGGTTTAGTTCAAAAATATATATTTGTAGTTCAAAAATATAGTTTCTTTGGTCATATATAAATTTGATAAATTGGATAAATCTACTAGTCAAAAAATATAAAACGTCAGTCAAATTAGCGGAAAACGTACACAACAACCCTAATTTCAGTACCAATCATCCTATTAGTATTTACTTAGTATTCGCAAGTTTTGAAAGATTTATCTTAATTGTTACCAGCTCTGCGGTTAATATTACTATGTATTGTAATCGGATTGACAATTGCTAATATACCATATGGTGCAGGGTAGAAGAATGCGTTACAAATTTTGTATCAAACCCAACATATACCTTTATCCACCTAGGGTCCTCTGTTTATAATGAATCGCAAAAATTGTCACGCATAAACAAAAAACCCACAAATATTTCGCACATTGAATATAATTCCTAATTCGCAGAAAAACGAATTAAATATTACCATGATGGAAATAAATCTTTTTAATGTCTTATTCACATGAAATTATTGTTTAAACGCATTCAGGTTATTTATGTCACAGAAAGGAAAACGCTATAGCTTGATTGTCGTTCGCAGCAAATAAGCAGAATGGCGATAAGCGCGGTACACATCGCCATTTTTCTTTGTACAAAACAAAGTGGGAATTTATGTATTAAATAACACATGCAAATTATTGTGGTTCAATTGTTCTTTAGTGCTTAATGGAGTGCTAAGTCCGCTCTCCACCACCGCATTTTTTGTTTGTTGTTGCTTTTGTGCATAACATGATTTATCATAAGGGGGGTTGTTTTTAATGTGTCGCATTACCTATGGTAATATTATCTAGATCAGCTGGCAAATGGAAAATTTATTATGTCAGATATGTACGTAAATTCCTTTGAAATTATTTTGTTTTCTGTGAAATCCTTTTTTCGCACACACATACATATAAAGGATTGTATTTATCATAATTCTATTGTGATGATTGGTAACGGAGGGCGGGTACATTATTTATTGTATGGGGACATTTTTGAATTTTATGTACATACATACAAAGTTAATTAATAACGTTAGACACACTTTTAAAAATCAGTAGCCAATAGTATTAACTTTTTGAGATCCATGTATAGTTTGAGGCCAAATAGTTAGGACCTCACTTCTGTTTACTGTTTCTATAGCACAAAGTTTCAGGGAGTACTTTTTTTATTTTTTTGATTTAGCCGAGCTTAAGAAAGATGTCTTGTGCGCAAATCCACCAATTTGGAAGACCACGTTCCAAGATGTTGTTTTCTACTTGGTCTTTCCAACTAATTCGTGGCCTTTCCCTTCCGCGTAAACCAACAGGAGGCTTGCTTTTGTATGCCTTTTGAGCTGGGGCATTCTCATTCATTCGCACAACATGGCCTAGCCTTCGTAGTCGCTGCAGCTCAATACGACTGACTATGTCGATGTCCGCGAATAAATTGTAAAGCTCGCGGTTCATTCGACGCCGATATTCACCGTTGACGCAGATCGCACCGTAGATCTTTCGGAGAATTTTTCTTTCAAACATCCCAAGAGCTGCCTCATCTGCTTTCGCAAGTACCTATGCTTCTCCATATAATAGCACGGGTAGTATCAGCGAAAGTGTGAGTTTGGTCTGGCGGGAGGTGGCCTTGTTTCACTTTGGGCCATCACAATCCTTATCCGAATTTTAAAACTGATGTCATTCATTTTATTTATGACGGTACCAAGGTATATAAAATCTTTAACTACCTCGAATGTTCGAAGTTCCACAGTTATATCGATGTCCATCTGGCGTAGGCGCGTTGATACTGATGCTTGTCTTCTCGGTTTACAGCCAGTGTCATTTTTCAATTTGTTCACAGTTGGCTGTTACCGCTCGCAATGTTCGACCCATTATATCGATGTCAGCGGGATGTTAAAACGATCACACGACAAACTGTCACCTTGTCTGAATCTTCGTTCGGCATTGATGAACTTCGATAGGTCCTTTCCTACTTTAACTGCTGACCTTGTTCCACTTAAAGTTTTCCTGCATATCCGTATTAATTTTGCAGGAATGCCAAACGTAGACATGACTTCAAACACCTCTGAACGGATAGGGCTGTCGAATGCGGCTTTATAGCCGACAAATAGGTGGTATGTGCCGATGGGTTTTTCGTGGGACTTTTCCAGGAATTGGCGCAGAGTGAAAATTTGGTCAATGATGGATTTGCCAGATGTGAAGCCGCATTGGTATGGTCCAATGATGTCATTGACCATTGGCTTCAGTCGTTCACACAGCACACTGCATAGCACTTTATATGCGATGGGAAGGAGACTTATTCCTCTATATGTGCCAATATCGTCTTGTCTCCTTTTTTGTGCACGGGACACAGGATGCTGAGGTTCCAATCATTGGGCATGCATTCCTCTAGCCAAATTGTACTAATCAGCTGGTGCATGCTCCTGACCAGCATATGTCCACAAGCCTTGAATAGTTCGGTTGGTAATCCATCGGCTTCTGCTGCTTTACAACGTTACCTAAAATCCGACGGGGCGTACAAAAATATTCAACTTCCCCACTATGGCAAAATGCTGTGTACGGCCTTATTACCCAAATACGTCGCAAGCAAATAATACAAATCGCAAAACTAAATTGAAATTTTTTTAAAATTAATCCACATATTTTTAGTTTCCATTCGAAATTTCAAATTTCCTGAATGTTTTGTTTTTTATTTTCAAAAAAGAAAAAAATTAAAAATACGTTCTGTCAAAGTTGAAAATTTTCAACTTGAAATTTTGTACGCTATATAATAAATATAAATACATGTGTTCTACTTTTGTGGTGAAAAACGTCGAACGAGCTAGTTGAATTTTAGGTAAGGCTGTTATTGTTCTTGAGCCGATTAATTGCTTTTATGATCTCATTTTGGCTAGGTGGTACACACTCTATAACATCATCTCTTATTGGTTCTGGGGTATTTTCTTCAACGCCACTATTTGATACCATAAGCTTTTCAAAATGCTCTTTTAAGATCCTCAACACGCTGTCTGTATCTGTCACCAGGTTTCCATCTTCATCTCTACAGGAGGATGTGCCTGCACCAAAGCCTTCGGTTTGGTCGTTTGTAAAATTTCCGGACTACATTCTGACTCCTTAACATCTCGATTTGCTCACGTCCACATTTTTCTTGTTCTTTCTTCTTTTTTCTGAAACACGTTTCTCCTCTCTTTTTCTCGCGATAATTCTCCATCATGTTACGTGTTGCTACTGTCTGCAGGGTTGCCCTATACGCTGCGTTTTTCACATCAGTAGCATTACGACACTCCTGATCGTAACATGGGTTTCTTGGTGGTGATTTTTGGTACCCAAGTGATGTATTTGCTGCCGTTTGTAAGGAGTGGGCAATTCTTTGCCATTGTGCTTCTATAAATTATCGGGTCTAGAAATGCTTTCTTCAAGCAGATGGGTAAGTTGGGCGAAGTAGGCCTCGGCTATCTGTACTGTTTGCAGTTTTTCGACGTCGAGTTTCCGTGTTGTGTTAGATCGCAGCTTTGCTGCTACATTAAGACGTATGCGTACCTTGGCTGCCACAAGGTAATGGTCCGAACCGATATTCGCTCCTCGGATCGATCACAACATGATCAATTTGATTTCACGTGGCTTGATCAGGAGAGATCCATGTGGCTTTGTGTATATCGAGATGCTTGAATCTGGTGCTGCTAACTACCATGTTTTTTGCTGGTGCGAAGTCAATCAACCTCATGCCGTTTTCGGATGTTTCTTCATGAAGAGTACATTCAATTCAATAAATGTTGGGATCTTTTGGTGCCTCCAGTTCGCGTGGAGGTCATTTAAATAATGTTATGTTTCACGGATCTTCCAATTGAAAATATAACAATGAGCGAAGCTAGACGTGTATACAACCATGGCTTTTTAAACCAAACAGTATGACAATTCAAGATACGCTTGTGTGAACCTCAATACCGGCTGGCCTAACTCTCAAACCTACCTTGTACTTCTCTTATATTATTGTTTGCAGAAAATTCCAAACAAACATAAAAAACATTTCACAATTCACACAAATAAAGGTAGTAACACAATGCGTGTACTCATTCACAATATTTTGCAATTATAAGAGTTGGTCAAAAGAATGAGTTTTTTGTTGCTGCCGTTGTTGTTTTGCGTTGAAGTTTAAGTTTAAAAGCCAAAGGCAACTGAAATACACATATACAGACATACCAACCTACCTACCTGTCAGCTTGCCTTGCTGCATAAAAGAGACTAAACCAAAGGTACTTAGCCGCTACAATAAGCTCAAGTGTAAACAATGTTGTTTAAAAATGTTGACACAGTGACCTCAAAATTGTAGTACAGCTTAAATGCTTATAAATGCCATGGACGTATATTTGTATATAACAAATGTTATATACAAACTATGAAAAAATATGTATGGAGATATATTTATATATACATACTAGAGGGTGTTTATATGTGTGTATTTGTTTAATTTTTTAACCCTCTCTTTTACAAAAGCATAGTACATAAGGGTGCTTGTTGTTGTAAGGTAAAGACTTTCACACAGGTCATTGTGTACCCTATTTATTTATGTAGTAAACGTGTGTGAATGAAGATTTTTTTATGGTCACCATAATTATGGTAATGTAAGCATGGTGTAATTATTTGAAAATATGTATAACATTATAAAGAAATAGCTATAGATCAAAAATTTTTTGAGGGAATACTATATTTGTGGTGTGCTTCGAAGTGATTGACATTATGCTAAATATAATTTCATTCAAATATTACATATCCACAATCTAAACAATTAAGGAAAGAAGTCAAATCGGACGAGATCGACTATATGATATCCTTCACCACTATGGGGATATTCAACAGGTGGAATCCTAACAGACGTCGCATTTTTTTTTAAATTAAACATGTCATTCTGAAGCCTATACAAAATTTTGGTCAGATATAATGTTGCTTCTTACAATGGGACAAAACTATGTTTATAAATTTAAAGCAAAATATGGAAATCTAAACTGAATTCATCGAAAATTGTCACATGTTAGTTTACACTTATTTAAGTATGTTTTGTGCATTCGGCCACATTTTGAGTTCTTCATTTACTTATAAATCCACTTCGTGCAAATTGAAGGATATATAGGGACGTTGGTGCATAATTTACATAAAATCGGAAGAAAATATATATGGGTGTTATGTCTAAGTCTGAACCGATTTTCTAGATTTAATTCAGTACGCTATGCCAAATTTCGTACAAATCGAAGAATATATAGGGTCCTTGATTCACCATTTACATAAAATCGGACGAACCGATTTTCATGAAATTTAAAACACATATTTCTAGACTTCATTCATAATTACACATAGGGACTTTGGTGCACCATTTACATCAAATCGGGCGAAAATATATATGGGAGCTATTTCTAAATCTGAACCGTTTTTATGGAATTTAGCACACATCTTTATAGACCCAATTCAATACGTTGCGCAAAATTACGTGTAAATCGAAGCATATATAGGGACTTTGGTGCACCATTTAAATGAAATCGGACGAAACTGTATATGGGGGCTATATCTAAATTTGGACCAATTTTCTCGAAACTTGGCAAACATTACTCTATGTTCAATTCAGTACGCTATATGTGGGAGCTATATCTCAGTCTGGACCGATTTTCACGAAACTTTGCGGGCATCGTCCTAGGCTCAATTCAGTACGCTATGCCAAATTTCACTATGTAATTCGAAAGATATATAGGGACTTTGGTGCACCATTTATATAAAATCCGACGAAAGTATATATGTGAGTTATATCTAATTCTGGACCGATTTTCTCGAAACTTGGAAGACATCATTCTAGACTCAAGTCAGTGCGTTGTGAAAAATTACGTGTAAATCGAAGGATATATAGGGACTTTGGTGCACCATTTACATGAAATCGTACGAAACTATATATGGGAGCTATATCTAAATTTGGACCAATTTGCTCGAAATTTTGGAGACATCTTTCTATGCTCAATTCAATACACTATGCCAAATTTCGTACAAATCGAAAGATATATAGGGACTTTGGTGCACCATTTACATGAAATCGGACGAAAATATATGTGGGAGCTATATCTAAGTCTGAACCGATTTTCACGAAACTTTGCGGGCATCATCCTAGGCTCAATTTAGTACGATATGTCAAATTTCGTGCAAATCGAAAGATATATAGGGACTTTGGTGCACCATTTACATGAAATCGGACGAAAATATATATGAGAGCTATATCTAAGTCTGGAACGATTTTCTCGAAACTTGGAAGACATTACTCAATTCAGTGCGTTATGCCAAATTTTTTGAGAGAAAGATTCTCCGAAAGATCTGCCGATCTGCGTCGTACCATCTATTCTCGGACATCAACATAGTCAAACGTATCGAGCTGCAGCCACTACGTGGGCTAGATCATGCTGTGAGAATGTATGAGGTTGCCTCAGCTCAAATGGCATATAAAAGCGAGCCAACTGATGATTCACGCAGAAGGTCAAAGCCGCAAATTCGATGGAACGACCAACTGGAGGACAACATTTCAGAGCATTATTTTTCAAATTTGAAGAGCTGCGCATAAGACTGACGCGACTGAAAATATTTTTAAAGCTCGGCTTATGGAACAAATATATTCTGTAATAAGGCAGCTAAGTAGGTATTGAAATTTATCTGATGGAATGTAAAATGCGGCTAAAATCTTGAAAATACCAATGTTGGGTCAGTTATATGAGGCTAAGCCAAAAATCCTATCAAAAGTAGCAAAATATGTGCAAAATTTTAGAGCTCTATCTTAAATACTGCAGAGAAACCCATAGATCTCACAAGACGTAAGACGAACTGGTTAATAATGGACTTCGAATCACAATAGTAACCAGTAAGGAAAGTAGTAGAATCGGCCGACTATGTGATACCTTTCACCACTTTGGGTATATTGTACATATGTACGCTTACAATTGCATATCGATGTTCCCTCGAACTAACATACTCATGCCTCTCTCCAACCTATGCTAAATTTAATTCCATTCGAGCAGATTTAGAGTCGTCTGCGTACCATGGGACAAATTTATGGAAAACGATTTATAGCAAAATTGATACACGATATTCGGTACGCCGCACTGTTAAAAAATTTATCTCAATCAGACACCCATTGGCAATACATGTGGAAGCTATGGCTGTATCCGCACCAATTTCAATAAAACGCAATAACGTCATTAAACTATCAATTTGATACGTTGTGCAAAATTTCGTGTTAATCGGACTAACATTAGGAGTTTGGTGCATCATTTTGTAAAATCGGCGAATATATATGTGTATATGTGGGACCCCTATTGAAATCTGAACCGACTTTCCCGAAACTTACCACACATCACTCTAGACTTCATTCAAAACGCTATGCCAAATTTCGTGCAAATCCAAGAATATATAGGGACTTTGGTGCACCATTTAACTAAAATCAGTTGAAAATATATATGGGAGCTATATCTAAATATGAACCGATTTTCATGAAACTTAGCAGAGATTATTACAGACGTAATTCAGTATGCTATGCCATATTTCGTACAAATCGAATGATATATAGGGTCTTTGGTGCACCAATTATCTTAAATCGGATGAAAATATATATATGGGAGCTATATCTAAATCTGAACCGATTTTCACGAAACTTTGCACATATCATTGTAGACTTAATTTAGAACGCTAGACTTATTTTAGTAAGGTCATTCTAAACCTTACTCATTACGATGTGCCAAATTTCGTGCAAATCGAAAGATATATAGGGACATTGGTACACCATTTACCTTAAATCGGACGAATATATATATGGGAGCTATATCTGAATCTGGGCCGATTTTCTCGAAATTTTGCACACATCATTCTAGACTCAAGTCAGTACGCTATGCCAAATCGGACGAAAATATATCTAGGAGATATATCTAAATCTGATCGAATCGAAAGATATATAAGGAATTTGGTTTACCTTTAATCGGACGAACATATATATGGGAGCTATATCTGAATCTGGACAGATGTTCTCGAAATTTTGCACACATCGTTCTAGACTCAAGTAAGTACGCTATGCCAAATCGGACGAAAATATATATAGGAGATATATCTAAATCTGAACCGATTTTTCCCAATTTCAATAGGGTTCGTCCTTGGGCTAAATAGATTAGCTGTGCCAAATTTACTTTGTTTACAATTTAACATGGACAGACAGACGTACGGACAGAAGTTATTCTATGCATATTCTCAAAGGAGCCGTGTGTCTATTTCGTTTCCTTTTGCCTGTTACAAACATATGCACAAATACATAATACCCTGTACAACAGTGTGGTGAAGGGTATAAAAATCCCTCGAGTGGTTGGTAGATCTAAAGAAAAGATAAAAAGATAAATTTTAATTTTCATATAAGATCACAATCTGAGTATAAAATTGGAGAAGACAAGCAGCGAGTGATTCTAGAAAAATGCCCAAAGTTAAACTGTCCTTACATGTCTGTTGAAAAGCGATGATTGAATGCACATGAATAATGCTAAAATAAAATTGAAAATTTCATCTCAGTCGAACAATGTCTCTGGATTACAAATAATTGTAATATTAATAAAATTTCTACTAATATAACTTAAACATAATAAATATGTGTTCCGATAGTATACTCGTATATTCGAAATTTTGCACATGCATTAAAAGGCACGTGTAATTTTGTTTAAATCAGTTTTAAATTTAAATATACTAAGTAATGCTAATAACTGCATTTTCGTTTGTATGATCCCAATGAATTGAGACTTTTATCCGACCTTATTAGGTATGAAACATATTCGACACATTTTTCCATCGAATAGGCTCATAAGTGTTCTAAGACAGATCTCATTCTGGTAGAAAATCTAGGCATATGAGCCAAAGTGGTAGTCTTCTTTATATTAAAGCGAGGTACATGTCAAGGGGTTACCAATTTTATAATAAATGCAATTTGTGGAGAGTTAATATATTAGTCCCGCCAAATTTTTTTCTTGATTTTGGAAGCATGCGTGTTTTCATTCCACACAACTACATTTATTTATTTTGTTTTTATAGCATATTTTTATTCCGAGACAAATTAATAAAAGTTTAAAATATGAATTCTTAAAAGTGTAAAGATTTACATTTTTGTTTAAGGCTAAAAAAAGATGCGACATTCACCTGAGTGCATTAATTTCCCTTACTACAATCTAGCTTTTTCTACTACCTACTATTTGTGTGTTTGTGAGTAAATGCGTGAATATGCTGCTGTATACGTACTTATAGCCCCAACTCTCTCACCGGCGAGATTGCTGTTGCTGTTGTTGCTGCTGATGTTATTCTCACAAAAGTACATAAACTATGTCACGACATTAACACTTAAAACACAACATTTACCCCAACCAAACAAACACACAGACGTAGTAGTATGTAACATTTCATAATAGTTATGTCACGTATAATTACTTGTGTATGTATGATTGTGTGTAAGTATATATTTTTGTGGTGCTATGCTTTTGAAATTTCCTTCATCTTCTTGTAAAACGTGCATATTCATATTTCATAGTAAATCCACGTTTTCTGTGTTACTTTCTCATTCACTTTGTCAAGTGTTGTTGTTGGACCGTCGTCGTCGTCTTCATCATCCGCCATCATCCGCTTTTGATGATTATAATTTTTGGTATAACCTATTCTCTTTTAATCAAAGAAAGTAAATTTTGTGTAAGTTTGCTATTTTAATAATTCTTGTGATTACTAATTTAATTGCCAAGAAGAACAAAGAAGAGAATGGGGACAAAAATCAAAAGAATTTAATTTAGGATTTTGTGTCTTAAGTAGACAACAGATGGCTTGGATATTACTAACATATATAGTTGAGGAATTCTCCATGAACCCAAATTAAGATTCAGGTCATGGATATTACAATTTATAATGGAGGAAATGTTAAATCGTGGACATATTCCATCAATTTGGTAAAGATTTTTTTATGAAAATGGCGAAATCTGCATATATTTAAGGCTGAATGATATAGACCCGAGAAGTTGATAGTATATCCAAATGGAATGGTTGATCTAAAAATTAATACCTATACTTAAACTTTACCGGGATCTATGTAATATTATTCAATATTACAGTTACCACACTAGAGGGCGGAAATGTAGTAGTCGCTCTAGACGCCACAAATATAAGCAATTTTCAGGAGGAAGCAGATCTGATGCTCAAAACTTCCCAAAATCATATATTAGCGTAAATGGTAAAAAAGCAGTCTCATTTTGTTCTTTTCCTCAGTCATTATACCCTTCACCACATTGTGGTACAGGGTATTATGTCTTTGTGCATATGTTTGTAACAGGCAAAAATAATCGAGATAGACCCATGGATCCTTTTGAGAATATGCATAGAATCACTTTCTGAGTCGATTTCCGTCCATGTATTTTTGTTAACAAAGTGCAGGTCGCATTTATGATCCGATTTGGATGAAATTTGGCACATGTCACTTATTTGGCCCAAAGACAAACCCTATTGAAATTGGAGAAAATCGGCTCAGAATTAGATATAACTCCCATATATAGTTTCGTCCGATTTAATGTAAATGGGGTACCAAAGACCCTATATATCTTTCGATTTGCAAGAAGTTTGATATAATTGAATTAGGTCTAGAATGATGTTTGCTAAGTTTCGTGAAAATCGGTTCAGATTTAGATATAGCTCCCATATATAGCTTCGCCCGATATTAGGTAAATGGTGTACCAAAGTCCCTGAAAATCATTTGATTTGCACGAATTTTGGCATAGCGTATTGATTTAAGTCTAGAATGATGTGTGTTAAGTTTCGTGAAAATGGGTTCAGATTTAGATATAGCTCCCATATATAGTTTCGCCCGACTTGAAGGAAATGGTGTACCAAAGCCCCTATATATCTTTCGATTTGCACGAAATTTTGTATAGCCTACTGAATTAGGCCTAGAATGATGTGTGCTAAGTTTCGTGAAAATCGGTTCAGATTTAGATAGAGCTCCCAAATATATGTTCGTCCGATTTTAGGTAAATGGTGCATCAAAGTTTCTGAAAATCATTTGATTTGGACGAATTTTTGCATAGCGTATTGAATTAAGTCTAGAATGATGTGTGCTAAGTTTCGTGAAAATCGGTTCAGATTTAGATATAGCTTCCATATATAGTTTCGCCCGATTTTAGGTAAATGGTGAACCAAAGTCTCTGAAAATTATTCGATTTGCACGAATTTTGGCATATCGTATTTAATTAAGTCTAGAATGATTTGTACACCTCCTATATATTTTTTCGTCCGATTTTAATTAAATTGTGTACTAAAGATCCACTGCTAGTCCGATTGGCACAACGCACTGAAATTAATATAAATTAATCTCTGGCAAATTTGCTTGAAATCGATTCAGATATAGATATATCGTAGCTTCCATATATAATTTCTTCTTATGTTAGTTGTACACTAAATAATCAATAGGTGTCTGATTGAGATTAAATTTTAAACAGTGCAGCATACCGATTAGCGTGTGTCAAGTTTGCTTTAAATCGATTTTATTAAATTTAGCATAGGTTCCAAAAAGCATAAAATCACATATTTGAGTTCGTGCAATTTCATATCAAAATTCCTTCAGAAAGGCGACGTCTTTTCGGATACATATGTAGAATATATCCAAAGTGGTGAAGGGTATCATATAGTCGGCCCAGTCCGACCTTACTACTTTCCTTACTGGTTTTTGGTGATGAATTCTCACTTACGCTCACATACATTTACTCTCACTTAGTTATGCCCACCACAACTAATGTGAATGGGTGTCATTATAATGAAGGTTAATTTTTAGCGGGTCAAATGATGCTGCAGATGACCTGTTGTATATAATCGTTGAAGAGAGTGCAAACATCACGAAATATTACCCAGGCTCGAATATATAAAGCGCTCAGTGATACTTATGTAGAATAGTTATGTCGGGCAGGGCCGACTATATGATACCCTTCACCAATTTGGGTATATGCAAGACATCTTAATATCTAGAATACCCTGTAGATAGAACGGCCACAGTATCTTTGGAGGACCATTGAGATAAAATCGGGCTAAATTAAATGTGCTATCTAAATAGTTATTTGAACCAATTGAAAACAACCCCATGCCCATACCATTCTGAAATCAAGAACAATTCTATGTCAAACGGGCAGACTTGGATTCTTTGGTGTACCATTTGTATGAAATCGAATAAAATTATGTATGGGAGCTATATATATATATATTGAGCAACCGTTGTTTTTTGTTATCACTCTATATTCATTTGTTATTTGTTATCACTCTATATTCAATTCAATACCCTCTGTAAAATTTCGTGTATATCGAACAAACATTGGCCCTTTGGAACACCATTTACATAAAATCGAACGAAAATATATCAATCAAAATCTGAACCGATTTCAACAAACCTTATCACACATATTTTTTTCATTAATTGCATTCGCTATGTAAAATATATGACAAATATTGGACAAAGTTTGGTGCATCATTTACATAAAATCGGACCAAACTATATATGTTAGCTATATATAAATCTGAACCGATTTTCTCCAATTTCAATATGGTTCGTCCTTGGGCCAAATAAGTGAACTTTGCCAAATTTCATCCAAATCGGATCATAAATGCGACCTGTACTTTGTTCGCAAAAATACTACATGGACGGACAGACGGACATGCGTAAATCGACTCAGAAAGTGATTGTATGCATATTCTCAAAAGTAACCATAGGTCTATCTCGATTCCTTTTGCCTGTTAAAAACATATGCACAAAGACATAATACCCTGTACCACAGTGTGATGAAGAGTTTAAACATGCCCCAAGTTTCTAAAATAGGAAAATTTTTTGTTATACGGGGACTACCCTAAAAATTGGACTAATATAGAAAGTGTTTAGCAAAATGATTTGATACCCAATGAGAACCCTCAACACCATATTACAGCCAATTCGGTTGAAGTACCAAACATTTTTAAATACCAAATGTCGCAGAAGAAGTAGAAATGTACGTGCACATAATCAAAGCTTAATCTTCAATCGGATATGGCTAAAACGACATAGACTTTTATTCTGGTCAAGAATCCGGTGAATATTTCGAGGCAAACGGAATGACAAATTAAATATACGCTGCACTGAGTATGCCTGTTATTGGCGAATATTCTTAGTATTATTAAAATATTCTTAGTATTATTCCAATAAAATATTCTTAGTATTATTCCAATCCGTTACATTACAAACCAGTGTGAAGATTTATATCGAAATAATATTACAGAAATAGTGACATTCCGTAGTATTCCTTTATCATAGTGCCCTATTTTTATCACCGACCATACCTTTATATTCTGTCAACAATTTTCTTCCATCATTAATAAGTAATAAGCATACGAGTATGTTCATCCCCTTATTTAATTCTCCAACAAATTACTAAACAAATAACAGCAACAACAACAAAATAATGAATATAATCAAGCTTGTATTTTCGTATTTTGCACATCTTATTTTTAATTTACCGTAAAGACAATCAAATAAAAGTTGCATGAAATTGCTTTCACCTTGTGTCGAGCAGTAGCTACATACTCACTTTTGGACCAGCAAAGCAATCTGTTTTTGTAATAAAAACAAGAAAATGGAGAAAATAGCTGAACAGATTTTGGTAAGGGCAGTTGGAAAGAACATATTCAATTTCATTTTTTTTGTTTGTACACAGAGGAATATTATGGTGTGTTGTTGGTGTTGTTATTAATTGTGGGGTGAAATTTCACTTTTCTTTGTTGTCAAATGCTTTGAGTTTTGTTAAAGTATTTCAACTGACCGTCATAAATGAAATAACATTCGAGGAATGGCCATTGCATATATATACACAGTTAGCAAAAAAACAAACACACACACACACACTTCATTAAAAACAATTAAATTGCTACAAAACCAAGGAAGGGGTAAACTAAATTTGAAGCAAGGGATATCGATTTCTATCCCACCAGAATAGAATAATAGAAAAGGTAATATGATATCCCAATAATTCTGGAATTTGAAATCCGCCTATGTCTTTTAAGTTTAAACCAGTAAGGAAAGTAGTAAAGTCGGACGGTGCTGACTATATGATACCCTTCACCACTTTGGGTATATCCAACAGATAAATTCTAACAGACGTCGCATTTCTGAAGGACCAGTAAAATGAAATTGGATACAAAAACATGTCATTCTGTAACCTATACTAAATTTTTCATTTGGTCAGAAATAGAGTTTCTTCTTACAATGGGACAAAATTATGTAAATAAATTTAAAGCAAATCTAAATCGGACAACCGTTGATTATTTGGATAACTATCTGATCCTATATCTAAATCTGAACCGATTTCAACGAAACTTAGCACACATCTTTCTAGACTTAACCCAGTACGCCATGCAAAATTTCGTAGAAATCGAACGATATATATTGACCTTGGTGCACCATTTATATTAACACACATCATATATATGGGAGCTATATCTAATTTTTCACCCTTGCACACATCATTCTGGACCTAATTCTGTGCAACTCGAAAGATAAATAGGGACTTGGAAGCCCCATTTACTTTAGATCGGGCGAAAATATGTATGGAAGCTATATATAAATCTGATCCAATTTTCTCGAAACTTGGCACACTTCGTTCTGGACCTAATTCATTACTCTATGCCAAATTTCGTGCAAAACGAAAGATATATAGGAACCTTGGTGCCCCATTTACCTTAAATCGGAGGAAAATATATATGGGAGCTATATCTAAATCTGAACCGATTTTCACGTAACTTAGCACACATCATTCTCACTTCAGTACGCTACGCGAAATTTCGTCCAAATCGAAGGATATATATAACTATGGTGCAACACTATACATACATTTGAACCGATTTTCTCGAAACTTAGCACACATCATACTAGACTCAATTCAGTACACTATGCAAAATTTCGTGCAGATCGAAATATATATAGGGGCTTTGGTGCACCATTTATCATAAATCGGACGAAACTATATATGCGAGCTATATCTAAATCTTAATCGAATTTCTCGCAACTTGGCACAGAACATTCTGGACCTAATTCAGTACTCTATGCCAAGTTTCGTGCAAATCGAAAGATATATAAGGACTTTGGTGCACCATTTACCTTAAATCGGACGAAACTATATATGGGAGCTATATCTAAATCTGAACCGATTTTGCCCAATTTCAATATGGTTCGTCCTTGGGCCAAATAAGTGACCTATGCCAAATTTCATCCAATTCGGATCATAAATGCGTCATGTACTTTGTTTACAATTTAACATGGACAGACAGACGGACCGACGGACATGCATAAATCGACTTAGAATGTGATTATATGCATATTCTCAAAAGGAACCATGTGTCTATCTCGTTTCCTTTTGGCTGTTACAAACATATGCACAAAGACATAATACCCTGTACCACAGTTTGTTGAAGGGTATAAAAAGAACCAGTGAGCGGAGCAGTATAGTCGGAGGGGGCCGACCATACGATACCCTACACAACTTCCATGAAAATTTAACTTTCTGCGGTTCTATATTCTGAGATTGGGCAATACTTCGCGATATTTGCACACTTTGTACTGATTAGAGGTCAGCAAATGTTACTAATAATCAGTACAGCCCCTCTAATTACTTGTCGGGATTCCCTTCGGCTTTCGACTCCAAAAGTACAAATAATTAAGTTTTCGGTCCACTTCATCCGAAAAATTATTATCTGATCATCACCTAACATTTTAGGTGTTGTCCTTGACCATAACTGGAACCTCATGCAACATTTAAAAGCGATCAGCGCTATATTTCCGCCCTCCAGTTTGGTAATAGGTTACTAAATAATATATGAATACGTAAGAACCTGTAAATATTTAAGTGTAACTCCCGCATCCGACTATATAATTGGTATCAATTTAAAGGTCAACCACTCCTCTTGGATATACTATCAACTTCTAGGGTGTATGTCCTTCAATGGTAAATATATACGCTATAGAATACAAATTTTGTCATTTTTCACACAAAAGTTAGGGTCCATTTGAACCGCTAAATATTGACCGATCTTTATCAAAACAGGCATGCTTATTCGTTGACCCGATCCCCTTCTCCTTGCAAAAATTCGCGGTGTTTGGGCCATAATTGCGACCTCTGGAGGGACCAGAAGAACCGAGAAAAATAAAGTTTTTGGTCCATTTGACATAAAATCAGGCGAAATTAACATTGTGAAATGTACCTTTATATCAAAATTTCACAAAGGCATACCATTTATATGAATTAGACAAAATTTTATAAATATGGACCGATTTAAAGAACGGTTAGCACTCGTCATTTGCACACTGCACAAAATTCAACCTCAAGCGGACACATGTTGGATGTTTGGTGTCCAATTTGAATGAAATCGGTCGATAATATTAGAAATTTGGTGCGTTGTGCAAATTTCGTTCCCATCGGAGAAATGCTGGGCATTTGGTTCACCATTTAGATACAACAAGTCAAAGACAAATTTCTTCTAAATCGGACATTTTTGTGTATTTAGTTTAAAATTTAGATGAAATCAGCTGAAAAGATATATAGAAGCAATATCCAAATCTGAAGTGATTTTAACAATACACAATATTCGTCATACTAGACCCATTTTGGTAAGCAGAACAAAAGGAAAAATAAACTTCATTATTTACTCGATTCTACACGATGCGTTGACGATTTCAACAATTGGACAATTTGTGGGTCTTCGGTGCGCAATGTTTATAAAATCTTCCGAAAGTATATATGAGATATATACCTCAAACTGAAACGATTTCAACAATGAGCTGAGCCAAACTTCATGTTATTCGGACTCAATTGTGAACGATAAGAATTTTGTATTTACCGATTTTCTCTAATTTTAAAAGGTTTCATCCTTGAGCAATACAACTTGTTTAGTTCCACGATTCATTTTAGTTTACTGGTTCTTTAATAAATGTCAAAAAATAGGTTAATCTGGATAAACATCTGGACCGAAAGAACTTAAGTGAACGAGAAGAAAAATTAACGACAAAAGCAAAAGGAACCGAATGAACGAAATAATTAGACCCGGAGCGACCCAATTCTAGTGTTAGCAGGCTGAAATTTTATACAGGAATGACTTTTGTTGGTATTAAGATCATGGTCGAAAGTCTATGTTTTTAATGCTATTCCCAAATTGTCAATAACATTCACAGTAATTTGATATTTATGTTATGTTGTCAGGGTATTATAGCTTTGTGCAGCCCCAAGAGTTTGTAACGCCGCGAAATATTGGTCCTAGACCCACCTTTAAGTATACCGAGCGTCATATCTCGACTAGCTGAGTCGATCTAGACATGTGTGTCCGTCCGTCTTTCCATTATAATTTATAAACACGATACAGGCCACAATTATGGACCAATCTCCACGAAATTTTGCATGTAGGATGGGTTCTGGCCAATGAAGACCCCTATTGTTTTTGGTAAAGATCGGTTAATATTTAGGGGGTGAAATGGACCAAAAACTTCATTTTTGTCTGATTTTTTGGTCGCTCCAGAGGCCGCAAATATGGCCCAAACATCGCCAATTTATACATGGAGAAGGGTCGATCTATACATGTGTGTCCGTCCGTCTGCCCATTATAATCGGTAAACACTATACAGGTTACAGTTGTGTACCAATCTTCACGAAATTTTGCATGTAGGCTCGGTTGTTTTTTGGTAATGGTCGGTTAATTTGTAGGGTATGAAACACCTTTATTTTTGTCTGTTCTTTTAACGGTAAGAAACACGAATATCTTGCGTAATCATATTACACATGGCATCAATGTTCGATTTTTGCATTTTAGTTCACTCCAAATGTTTCCTTTTTATATCCTACACAATGTGTTGTTACGGTGTTATAGCTTCATTCAGGTCCTTGGGTGGAATATTGGCCCTAGACCATCCTTTAATTATACCGATCGTCATATCTCGACTAACTGTGTCGATCTAGACATGTGTGTCCGTCCACCGTTATGGACCAATCGTCACGAAGATTTGCATGTAGGATGGGTTCTGATCAAAGAAGCCCCCGATGAGGGTATGAAATGGAACAAAAAATCTTATTTTGGTCTGTTTTTCTGGTCGCTCTAGAGGCAACAATTGTGACCCGAACACCACGAAATATTGCATGAGGAAGGGAATATGGCCAAAGAATTAGCATGACTGTTGATAAAGATCGATCAATATTTAGCGGGTCGAATGGACCCAGACTTTTATGTGATTTATGTATTTACTTCTAAAGACCAGAGAAGTTGATAGTACATCCATCCAACTGATATCAACTATACAACACTATACCTTGATGTGGGAGTTATACGTAAATATTTCAAGGCTTTTCATACCCATTCTACACTGTGGTACAGGGTATTATGTCTTTGTGAATATGTTTGTAACAGGCAAAAAAAAAATCGAAATAGATCCATGGTTACTTTTGAGAATATGCATAAGATCACCTTCTGAGTCGATTTATGCATGTCCGTCCATGTATTTTTGTGAACAAAGTAGAGGTCATATTTATTATCCGATTTGGATGAAATTTGGCACATGTCACTTATTTGCCCAAGGACGAACCCTATCGAAATTCGTGAAAATCGGATCAGATTTAGCTATAGCTCCCATATATAGTTTCGTCGGATTTTACGTAAAGGGTGGACCATACTGCCAATGTTTGTCTTACTTACTTTGCTTACTTAACTGGCTTGTTACAGAACGGTTGTTCCATAAGCCGAGCTTAAAAAAGACTTCCAAGCGCGTCGGTCTTGTGCGCAAGTCCACTAATTTGGAAGACCACGTTCCAAGATGTTGTTTTATACTTCGTCTTTCCATCTAATTCGTGGCCTCCCCTTCTACGGGAACCATCAGTAGGCTCATTTTTATATGCCTTTTGAGCTGGGGCATTTTCATTCATCTGCACAACATGGCCTAGCCACCGTAGTCGCTGCAGCTCAATACGACTGACTATGTCGATGTCCGCGTATAAATTGTAAAGCTCGTGGTTCATTCGAAGCCGTTAGTATCAGCGTCTTGTAAAGTATGAGTTTGGTCTGGCGGGAGGTGGCCTTGTTTCTAAACTGCTTACTTAGACCATAGTAGCATCTGTTGGCAATCACAATCCTTCTCCTTTAAAAACTGATGTCATTCGTTTTATTTATGGCGGTACCTAGGTATATAAAGTCTTTAACTACCTCGAAACTGTAGTTCTCAAGTTCCACAGTTGGTCCGAGTCTACTGGACATCAACTTGGTCTTCTCGCCGTTTACTGCCAGATGTCTAATGTTTGTCTAATTGAGATAAAGTTAGCACAGCGTATTGAAATTGCTGCAGGTTGTCCACGAAATGTTGTTGAAATCGGTTCAGACTCATACCACCATAGATCCTGTGCTATTTGCACGATATATTGTTGTTAAAATCGGTTCAGATGTAGATATAGCTCCTTTATATATTTGTGTCCGATTTCATCTAAATGTTGTTTGTACGCTTAGGACGAATTAGTGCACATCCTAGATTACATTTCGGAAAAGCACTGTGTTGCAGTGCGACACGGCCGACTTTTGAACTTTCCTTTCCAATTGCAGATAGAGTTAGACATCACTTAGTTGCTTATGCCAGAAATATAAATAATAGCCCTCGTGGAACCAATAAATTCAAAGGCATCCGTTGCTGTTAAGTCGAGGTTGTCAGTATTTAAGGCAATTTCGATGGTCAGTACTTAAGCATCACCCTTCTGTAATCATTGGATTTGACTGTAATTTGACAACTCCTAGGTTAGAAAGGTTATGAAGGTTTTAACATACTTTCATAATAAATAGACTTCAAATCAAGGGTTATTATTGTCAATAAAAAACCAATAAGGAAAGTAGTAAAGTCGGACTGGGCCGACTATATGATACCCTTCACCACTTTCGATATATTGTGCATACGTATCCTAACAATTACATGCCTATGTTCCCTCTTTCTCCAACCTATCCTAACTTTAATTTCATTCGGGCAAATTTAAAGCCCCCTGCGTAACATGGGGAAATTTATGGAAAACGATTTACAGCAAAATTATTACACGCTATTCGGTATGGGAGCTAAATCTGAACCGATTTTCACGAAAATTAACACACATCTCTCTAGACTTAATTCAGTACGCCATGCCAAATTTGTGCAAATCGAAAGATATATATATATATATAACTTGGTGCACTATTTACATACAATTAGACGAACGTATATATGGGAGCTATATCGAAATCTCGAAAGATTTTCCCGAAACTCACCACTCATCATTCTAAACTCAATTTAGTACACTAAGCCAAATTTTGTCCAACTCGAAGCATATAAAGGGACTTTGGTGCACTATTTACCAAAAATCGGACGAAAATATATATGGGAGCTATATCGAAAACTCGAAAGATTTTCCCGAAACTCACCACTCATCATTCTAAACTCAATTTAGTACACTAAGCCAAATTTTGTCCAACTCGAAGCATATCGAAAGATATATAGGGACTTTGGTACACCATTTACCTTAAATCCGACGGAAATATATATGGGAGCTATATCCAAATCTGAACCGATTTTCACGAAACTTTGCACATATCATTCTAGACCTAATTCATTACGCTGTGCCAAATTTTATGCAAATCGAAAGATATGTAGGGACTTTGGTACACCATTTACCTTAAATCCGACGAAAATATATATGGGAGCTATACCCAAATCTGAACCGATTTTCACCAAACTTTGCACATATCATTCTAGACCTAATTCATTACGCTGTACCAAATTTCGTGCAAATCGAAAGATATACAGGGACTTTGGTACACCATTTCCATTAAATCGGACGAAAATATATATGGGAGCTATATCTAAATTTGAACCGATTTTTCCCAATTTCAATAGGGTTCGTCCTTGGGCCAAATAAGTGACCTTTGCCAAAGTTCATCAAAATTGGATTATAAATGCGACCTGTTCTTTGTTTACAATTTAACATCGACGACAGACGGACGGACGGACATGCATAAATCGACTCAGAAAGTGATTCTATGCATATTCTCAAAAGGAACCATGTGTCTATCTCGTTTCCTTTTGCCTGTTACAAACATATGCACAAAGACATAATATCCTGTACCACAGAGTGTTGAAGGGTATAATTATTTTCTGCAGTATAGTACAGCTTCAGGTGTGTTTAAGGTATGTATCTCTCATCAGTATATCTATAATTCAGTCCATTTTGTATGAGGCCTACTTTTTATTAAGGAATTTTGAATATATTAAGAATTTAAAAATGTCTTTTTACACAAAGGCTTATACAAACTCGTGTATTAACTCAAAATATCATTCCCTTTCCTTCCTAATCTAACCCATAATCAAATCAAGAAAACAAACAAACAGCAGAACTAAAATGAAAACAATCAACAGTTTGGTTGAAAATTGAATTTTCCACACTTAGTTAAGATGTACACTTGAAATGAAATTTGAAAGAGAAAATATAACACAATAAAAGTTCCGCAAGCGGCACCGAAACACTCCAGACAAACAGACAGATAATAGTCCATGTGCCATGGCATCATCGAAAACAATTTTCACAGAGAAAAAAATAACAACAACAATTGGAAACATTACAACACGTTTATGGATTCAATTCAAACAACAACAACAACAATTTACCCTCCACGCCTTATACAGGACACTACACAGAAAACAAATCAAATGAATAAAAAGAGAACGCTTAGATTGAAACTTATAAATTTTAAATGTTGTTTTTCTTCGCCACTGGGAAATATGTAACACTATTCGAAGTGCTTTTGTCGGTAGACCAATAAAAGAGCACACACACACGCACCTACATTCTTCTGAAAACTAATAATATGGATGTTAAGGTGGGGTAGTTGTCGGATTTGAAAAGATAAATTTCAGCCTGGAGAGAAATACAAATTCGAAAACAGTCGATTTTAATTCAGGTATACATCTCTTTGGGATGTAAGATGAATAATTATCTGGAACTCCGAAGAAATGCAGGTGACATATATTCCTTATTGATCCAGTGAATATCCTAATCCCACACACCTTAAGTACCCATAAGGAAAATAAAAAAGTCCATTCTCATTCTCCAGTTACCACTTCGGTAAATAGATACCCGCAGATATGCCAACAATTGTACTGCATTTGTATGAAGGCAATATTTGAACAATAAGTCTCGTTTTTGTTATGTTTGTTTTTTTTTCTGACTTTAGTCTACTTGCCATTGTTTTTTCCTCAGTTTATAACACACACACACACACAATATTACACAATTGCAAGAAGGGGAATGAAACAGCTGCCCAATTGTTTGTGTGGAAAAAAATACAACTGGTGTGAATAGGTCTGGATTTGTGATTTTCCAACTTTGTATAAGAGGGTGTATATGTTTGTGAATACGTGGGTAGCTTTGAAGTCAGCCAATGAAAACAATAATAAAGAAACGAGACAATTACTTTTTATGACGTTTATGAGTTCCACTTTTAGATTTCATTGTAACAGAAAGGTCAAAACTTTTTGTTGCTTAGCTTGCCTTATGGAGGTTTCTCCGAGGACATTCTGTATTGTTGTCCTCGGAATGTTGAAAGGAATTTTCGGCTAAGGTAAGGTTATAATAAGAATTTAACATTATGCGGAATTTTGCGAAAATTAGATTACATCTGACCTGAAACATATCAGTTTTCTAAATATGTACCAAAATGCAGAATAAAATAGTTGAAAGTCTGCCCTGGAGGAATTTATAGAAGTGGGAAGTTTTTCTAGATGATATGAAGTTGTATAAAAGAACACTACAAAAAAGGTTTCACCGCCATCATACATTTAATATACATGAAGGAGAGTTCAAAAGTCGGATGAGGCCGACTATATGATACCCTTCACCACTTTGGGTACCTACAAGAGACGCTCATATATACCATATCCTTCAGATAAAATAGACATAGGATCTATGGAGGACCATTCAAATGGAATACGGCTAAATTAACTGAGTGAAGTACAAAGATATTTGAACTAAGTTAAAGCAACCCATACACATACAAATCTGAAATTTATGAAACATTGAATGTCAATCATCGCCCAAAATATGTATAAGATCTATATATAAATGGACGTATTTGAGCAACCGTGGCATCTACCATTTAGTATGCTGCAACACAGTGCGCTATCCAAAATTTATCTCGACACAAAAGCCAATATACGTTATTCTATTTGGCCAATCGGCCAAACTTGGACTCTTTAGTGCTCTTTAGTTACTTTGGTATACCGTTTACATTAAATCGGGCGAAAATATATATGGGTGCTATATCTAAATCTGAACCGATTTTCAGGAAACTTAACACACATTGTTCTTGGACTAATTCAGTACACTAACACACACCATTACATTAAATCTATATAGGTCTAGTTTTCAGGTAACTTTACACACATCATTCTAGACCAAATTTAGTACGCTGTACCAAATTTCGTGCAAATCGAAAGATATATAGGGACGTTGGTACACCATTTACATTAAATCGGACGAAAATATATATGGGAGCTATATCTAAATCTGAACCGATTTTTCCCAATTTCAACAGGGTTCGTCCTTTGGCTAAATAAGTGACCTATGCCAAATTTCATCCAAATCGGATCAGAAATGTGACCTGTACTTTGTTTACAAATACTTACATGGACGGACAGACATACAGACGGACTGACGGACAAACGTACATGCATAAATGGACTTAGAAAGCGATTCTATGCATATTCTCAAAAGAAACTATGGGTCTATCTCGATTCCTTTTGCCTGTTACAAACATATGCACAAAGACATAATACACTGTACCATAGTGTGGTGAAGGGTATAGTTACGTCAATGAAGAGTTTGGTGCACTATTTATATAAAATCGGACAAAAAAATATATGAGTGATATATCTAAATCTAAACCGATATTCTCCAATTCAATGGCAATGCCAAATTTCATCTCATAATGATCATAATTGCACCTGTACCTTGTTTAAAATCGACGATGTATTTACTCAAAAAGAACCATGTGTCTATCCCGTCTCATTTTGTCAGCAGAGCAGTAAAGGGTATTAAAAAAACAAAATTCGACCGATTCGGATTTTCAACCGAATTGACTTTAATTTGATGTTTTTGATTGCCATTTGATGTCAAATCTATCAAATTAGAGCCAAATAGATTGAAAAATGTGTCATATTCTAAAAATACCGAATATTAGGTTATGTCATAAGTATTACGTGGATTTTCGTTATTTCAGACGGACTTGGGTAAATCGACATTGAATTTTATTCTGATCAAGAATGTGTACACTTTATGGGGTCTGCGGTGAGGTGTGTGTACCCTCCATCGTATGGAAGAGGAATAAATTTTAAATTGTCTTAAAAAACGCTGACCTTTAGTTCGTCTATGAAAACGCCAACAACTTTTGATTAAGGACTCCTAACGGGCTGGTGTTCAACGTTTTCTTATAGAAATGTTCTAACTTCTTCTACAAAAAAATGCCTGAATTGAGCTACTTTTCGCCTCCCTTTAAAGAAACAGGGTTCGTCAGTTCGACATGAAGTGTACCCCTTAACTCATTTGTACCTGCCTTCAGCTCGTCTATGCAAACGCCAACAGCTTCTGTATAGAGTCTTCTAGTGCTGGGCTATTAAGTTTTTTTCCAGAAACGACGTTCTGTTAATACCCTTCCCTACACTGTGGTACAGGGTATTATGTCTTTGTGCATATGTTTGTAACAGGCAAAAGGAAACGAGATAGACACAAGGTTCCATTTGAAAATATGCACAGAGTCACTTCTTAAATCGATTTATGCATGTCCGTCCGTCCGTCTGTCCATGTTAAACTGTAAACAAAGTACAGGTCGCATTAATGATCCGAATTGGATGAAATTTGGCACAGGTCACTTATTTGGGCCAAGGACAAACCCTACTGAAATTGGAAATCGGTTCAGATTTAGATATAGCTCCCATATTTAAGGTATATGGTGTACCAAAGTACCTACATATCTTTCGATTTGCACGAAATTTGGCACGGCGTACTGAATTAGGTAAAGAATCATGTGTGTTAAGTTTCCTGAAAATCGATATAGCTCCCATATATATTTTCGATTATAGATATAGATTTGCACGAAATTTGGCACGGCGTATATATAATTTCCTGAAAATCGGTCCAGATTTAATGTAAATGGTGTACCAAAGTCCCTATGTATATTTCGATTTGCATGAAATTTGGCACGGCGTACTGAATTAGGTCTAGAATGATGTGTGTTAAGTTTCCTGAAAATCGGGCCAGATTTAAATATAGCTCCCATATATAATTTCGTCCGATTTAATGTAAATGGTGTACCAAAGTCCCTTTGTATTTTTCGATTTGCACGAAATTTGGCATAGCGTAATGAATTGGATCCAGAATGATGTGTTTTAAGTTTTCTGAAAATCGGTCCGGATTTAGATATAGCTCCCATATTTATTTTCGTCCGATTTAATGTAAATGGTGTACCAAAGCCCATATATATCTTTCGATTTGCACAAAATTTCACATAGCGTAATGAATTAAGTATAGAATGATGTGTGCTTAATTTTTCTGAAAATCGGTACGGATTTAGATATATCTCCCGTATTTATTTTCGTCCGATTTAATGTAAATGGTGTACCAAACTGAAGTTCGGATTTGGATAGAGCTCCTATATATTATATATGTTCTCCCGATTTTAAGTACATGATGCTTTCATATATATATATATATATATATATATATATATGCCGTCCGATTTGTAGTAAATGGTTTACCAAACAACTCATATTTCTTAAGTCGGATTGATTGTTTTAAATAGATTTACCTTATGTTGTCCCATTATAAGAAGAAGTATAGGTTGCAGAATGACATGGTCCTTCCAAAATGCGACATCTGTTAGGATTCATCTATTGAATATACCAAAAGTGGTGAAGGGTCGACCCCTTCCGACTTTACTACATTCCTTAGGAGTGTGCCCTTCAGCTTATTTGTAAACACACCCCACATACAACAACTACCTAACTTTATACCATATCATATTATTCACTGATCTGATTTTCAAGAAAATTATTGCCCACTATCACGGTTACTTACTTATTGCCCACTAGCATGGTTAGAAACGACCCACAGCCTTTAAATATTATATACAAAATTCTACGAACTACGAATGACATTAATTTTGCCTATAAATTATTCTGGTTTATCAGTTGTTTAGAAACGATGTCCTACATACTATTGTTGTATAAAAACCAGTAAGGGCCGACTATATAATACCTTTCACCACTATGGCTACATAATATATAGATAGAAGATATAGTAGATAGAAGATATATATCATCTCTATAGGACCTTTGAGATGTAATCAGCCGATATAAAATGTGTGATCTACCTACATATTTGAACCTATTACAAAACCCCATGAACCGTGCAAATGTAAGGTTCATGGTGCGCCATTAACATAAATTCGGACGAAAATATATATGGGAGCTATATCCAAAACTGAACCAATTTTCACAAAACTGATACTAAAAGTATACAGACAGCCGCATCTCAGCTGTATAAAAATATATGACATGGTAACCCCGACCGTTCTGTTTGAGTGGTTCTAATGTACTAATTTTATTGTAAAATATATATCCTAAGGTTCTACTTACACAAATTTTGTTTAGCCTAATCTCAAACACAAAATACTTATCAATAAACTATTTATTCTAATAATAGAATTTGATCTGTGGAGAGATTTCCAATCATGTACGTCATAAAGTCTCAACCCCAACAACAGCAGTCTTATCAGCGTTTTAGACTCTTATTTTAAAACACTCCAACGATCAAATCTTCTGTAATAAAAAATTCTGTTCAAGTATTTTGAACAACTGAACACGCATCATTCTTAATTCAGTACGTTATGCCAATTTCTATAAAAAGATATCCTGCTTTCATATCGATCATCACCTGATCATCAGTTCGTCTATGAAAACACCTGCACCTCCTCTACACAGGCTCGACTATAAAGAATTATGGTTCATTATCTCCTCAAGAAATTTTTTTTCTGCCTACAAATATTTTAGATAAAAATGTCCTTCAGCTGGCCCTTAAGGAATTCCATCCCATCAGCTCAACCAAAAGTACACCTTTTGGCTAATTCATAAATATCCCCTGAATACTTAGCACCGCCACAACGACTCCCAGTCTACAGTTCGTCTATAAAAACTCCCGTGTATATTGTACCCTGCTTCAAAACATACTATAATAAAATCCAGGCCTATAATTGTGCTTTAAAAGATAATTTAACCAGCAAGGAAAGTTCAAAAGTCGGACAGTGCCGACTATAAAATTTTGGGTACATACAAGAGATGATAATGTGTGTAATATTCGGTCGATAGAACAGACATAGCACCTTTGGATGACCATTGACATGGAATCGGGTGAAATTAAATGTGCTACCTGCATAAATATTTGAACCAATAACCAGTAAGGAAAGTAGTAAAGTCGGACTGGGCCGACTATATGATACCCTTCACCACTTTGGGTACATATGTATCCGAAAAGACGTCGCATTTTTGAAGGAATTTTGACATGAAATTGAACGAACTTAAATATGCGATTTTTATATCTTTCTGGAACCTATGCTAAATTTCATTTCATTTGGGCAAGTTTAGAGTCGTTAAAGCACAGTGGGACAGATTTGTGTAAATCGATTTAAAGCAAACTGGACACACGCTATTCGGTATGCTGCACTGTTTAAAATTTAATCTCAACAAATAAGGCGAAATTGTGTATGGAACTATGTATGGAACCTATATCTAAATCTGAACCGATTTTCAAACTTTCAAACTTAGCACACATCATTCTAGATTTAATTTAGTACACTATACCAAATTTCATGCAAATCGAAAGATATATAGGGACTTTGGTACACCATTTACCTTAAATCGGGCGAAACTATATATGGGAGCTATATCTAAATCTGAACCTATTTGCACGAAATTTAGCACACACCGTTCTAGACTTAATTAAGTACGCTATGCCAAATTTCGTGCAAATCGATGGATATATAGGGACTTTGGTAAACCATTTACCTGAAATCGGACGAAAATATATATTGGAGATATATCTAAATCTGAATCGATTTTCACGAAACTTAGCACACATCATTCTAGACCTAATTTTGTAGGCTATACCAAATTTCGTGCAAATCGAAAAATATATAGGGACTTTGGTGCACCATTTACCTGAAATCGGGCGAAAATACATATCTAAATCTGAACCGATTTTCACGAAACTTAGCACACGTCATTCTAGACTTAATTAAATACGCTATGCCAAAATTCGTGCAAATCAAATGATTTTCAGGGACTTTGGTGCACCATTTACCTAAAATCGGGCGAAACTATATATGGGAGCTATATTTAAATCTGAACCGATTTTCACGAAACTTAGCACACATCATTGTAGACCTAATTCAGTAGGCTGTACCAAATTTCGTGCAAATCGAAAGATATTTAGGGACTTTGGTACCTCATTTACCTTAAATCGGACGAAAATATATATGGGAGCTATATCTAAATCTGGATCGATTTTTCCCATTTTCAATAGGGTTCATCCTTGGGCCAAACACATGATCTGTGCCAAATTTCATCCAATTCGGATCATAAATGCGACCTGTACTTTGTTTACAATTTAACATGGATAGACGGACGGACGGACGAACATGCATAAATCGACTTAGAAAGTGATTCTATGCATATTCTCAAAAGGAACCATGGATCTATCTCGATTATTTTTGCCTGTTACAAACATATGCACAAAGACATAATACCCTGTACCACAGTGTGGTGAAGGGTATAAAAAAACCATACACATAATATTCTAAAAACTATTAAAATAAAATTGCGTGTCAATCGGGAAGCCTTCTATTTTTTGGTGCAATATTTGTATGAAATCCGGCAAGTTTATTATGTGAGCTATTTCGAAATCTGGACCGATTTCAACAAAAACTACACAGATGTCAAACTGGAGTGAATTCAGTACGCTGTGCAAATTTTGTCTAGATCGAACCAATATTGGGGGTTTGGTGCAGCATTTACATAAAATAGGACGAAGCAATATATGGGAGTTATTTCTTAATCTCGACCGATTCCAACAAAACATGGCATACATCAACCTAGACCTAATACAGTACTCTGCGCAATCGGACCAATTTTGATAGTATGGTCCTCCATTTACATAAAATTGGACGAAAATATATATGGGAGCTATATCTAAATCTGAACCGATTTCAACAGAACTTGACACATATAAATCTAGACCAAATTCAATACTCTCTGCTAAATTTTGTCTCAATTGGCCCAATATTGGCAGTATGGTGCATCATTTACATAAAATCAGACGAAACTAAATATGGGAGCTATATACAAATCGGAACAGAATTCAACAGAACTTGGCACATATAAATCTAGACCAAATTCAATACTCTCTGCTAACTTTTGTGTCAAACGCACCATTTACATAAAATCGGACGAAGATATATGGGAGCTATATAAAAATTTGAATCGATTTCAACAAAACTTCGTATACATCAATCTGGATCTAAGTCAGTACTCTGTGCAAAATTTTGTCTTAATCGGACCAATATTGGCAGTACGGTGCATCATTTACATAAAATCGGACGAAACTATATATGAGAGCTATATACAAATCTGAGCCGATTTCAAAAAAAAATCGCATACACCAACCTGGACCTAATTCAGTGCTCTGTGCAAAATTTTGTCTAGGTCGCACCAATATTCGGAGTTTGGTGCACCATTTACATAGAGTCGGAAGAAAATATACATGGAAGTTATATTTAAATTTGGACCGACTTTTCCCAATTTCAGAAGGTTAGTCCTTGAGCCAAATAAGTTAGCTGGGCCAAATTTCATCCAAATCGGATCATAAATGCGACCTGTACATTGTTCACAAAAATACACTGACGGTCAGACGGACGGACAGACGGACCTGCATAAATCGACTCCGAAAATGATTCTATGCATATTCTCAAAAGGAACCATGGGACCTATTCGATTCCTTTTGCCTATTACAAACATATGCACAAAGACATAATACCCTGTACCACAGTGGGGTGAAGTGTAAATAAAATCAACGCCTATAATTGTGCTTCAGAAAATACTTTTTATAAAATCCACGCCTATAATTGTGCTTCAGAAAATATTTTTATAAAATCCACGCCTATAATTGTGCTTCAGAAAATACTTTTTATAAAATCCACGCCTATAATTGTGCTTCAGAAAATACTTTTTATAAAATCCACGCCTATAATTGTGCTTCAGAAAATACTTTTTATAAAATCCACGCCTATAATTATGCTTCAAAAAATACTTTTTATAAAATCCACGCCTATAATTGTGCTTTGCTAAAGGAAATACTTTTATGCAATACCTTTTTGTAACATCCACGCCTATATAAATGGTTGAAAAAAAAATTTACATACATGGCTATTTCAGGGCATAAATAGTATATGCCTGACTCCCTATAACTGCCTTCGACTGTATAAGCTTTTCAAATATGTGTTCCAATACCTGCCCTCTAGAGTAAAATTTCCTTCGTACTCCACACGTCCCATCCATCCGAATTTTTTTCTTCTAAATCACGATTAAAAATTCACAGCAACAAAAACGTCCACAACACAATGATTAAAATCTGCCAAGGAAAACAAACACACAACCGTTAAGTTTGCATATTGGAGAACGAGAGAGGGCCAGAGAGTTCATCGGAATCTTTTAAAAAATTCATTTTGCACAGATTGAAATCGAGCTACAATCTAAAATTAAATAATCATAAAGTGTCTACATTCAATCATAGTAGCTACAATTCAATTTCTCTTTCAAACATCCACCCACCTTCCCTGCTCCCCTCAAGCAAATTGCAAAACAAAACAACCCCACACGTTTGTCGGAACAGATAAAACTTTGGCCTTTTTTTTCGTCCCTCTATACATTATTAATAACCATGGCCATTCGGAATCAGGTCGAATGATATCCATAGTTTGCAAATGAAATTATTTCATGGCAAGTAAATCTTACTTAGAAATTTATTAAATTTTATTGAAAGCCCTATAAAGTTTTATAATACCCAAATGGCTTTTAGATTTGTAGAATATGCCCGAAATTTACACAAGTACACAGACACACACTCACACTCTGACTGACTCACTTAACTACAAAATGGATTAAGGTTGGCCAGGTTGTGATTGTGTTTTATAGATAGATACGTTGCCATAACTGTATTTACCTAGACACAAATCATGATACATATTTTAGATATGGCAACAATTCAAGGGCCACAATCCTATTCAAAGCAAACCAACCAACCAACCGACCGACAAAAACAACGAACAGATTTTGGGCATGAACTTCTGGTTCAAGAATTGCAGTAAAATTCCTCAAATATGTCAATCATAAACTTCAATGAGAAATAAAAGAAAGAAGCAAATTGCTGTCGAACCTTTTTCATGTTTGGGGCACATGTCTTATGGAATTTTGGTAAGTATACAATAAAGGGGTAGTGAATGAATGTTGAGGTGTGGAGAGGTGAATATCCCCCGTTTTGAAAATTCGAAATGCGAGACACGTGGATATTAAACAAGTAAAAAATCGTTAAGTTCGGCCGGGCCAAACATTGGGTACCCTCCGCCATAGAAATACTGACAATTTTTTGAAATGAAAACATAGGGAACATACATATAACGATAATTCTTCCAATAAATTGTTGTAAACCAAATAGAAAATTCAGCAATTTCAATGGGGGGTTTCCTAAAATCTCAAAACCCTAAAATGTTGACATATAATATAAACGCATGGTACGGTGAAACATGTGATTAAAATCCTGAAAATACTCCAATTTAAAGGCCAATATTATATATGAGGCATACTAAAGCGGGACCAATATTGACAACATTGTGCATGAATTAGCAACTACTTGCTATTTTCATTATATAAGGGATTAGGCCTAATTAAGGGCCGATGTAGCTCAAGCTCCAAGCTAATATTTTAGTTTTGAATCCCAATACCGTCCATCACGTTAAAATATTAAATAGGGAGGATGTTTTATATAGGACCTGGTCCTAAGTGCGGGTCGATACAGTTCACTCTCAAACCTCACGTTTTATTTTTTATATCGATATCCTCCGAGGGAAACATATGGCTAAATCGACTAAATCGTTTTAGAATTCCAAACTATGTGGGGTATGAACTGAAAAAAGGTGTTATAAGGGGACTACCCATAAAAGGGGGTGAATATTAATAATTTTTGGTAGGGAGACGGACAGACGGACATGCTTAGATCGTCATAGAATTTTACGCTGATCAAGAATATATATATATACTTTATAGGGTCAGAAATGATTATTCGATGCGTTGCAAACGGAAAAACAAAACTAATATACCCTCCATACTATGGTGGAGGGTATAAAAAGGTGGTTATAAGGGGACTACCCCTAAAAGGGGGTGAATATTAATAATTTTTGGTAGGAAGATTTGTTACCATATACGACTACAAAATACCAAATTACAGCGAATTCGGTTGAAAAACGGGCTCAAGAAACCCAAAATACCGAAAATTGAGGGTACCCTTATGTGAGAGCTATGCCTAAACGTGGACCGATATATCCCATCTTCGAACTTGACCTGCCTGCAAAAAAAAGACAACCCTATCTCAATTCCTTCGGAAGATAGCGTGATTACAAGAGACGGACGAACATGGCTAGATCGTCTTAGAATTTTACCCTGATCAAAAATATATACTCTTTATAGGGTCGGAAATAAATATTTCGGTGAGTTACAAACGGAATGACAAAATTAATATACCCTCCATACTATGGTGGAGTGTATAAAAATAATGGCATTCAATATGATCTATGTAAATAAAGGGGCTGTTTTAGCTATTTATGGCAACACTTAGCAATGTTTTTAGTCCTCAAATGATATGCTTAATGATACGTTTAATCGGTTAACGAATACAAGTGAAAATCAGTAAAAATATTTCAAAAGTCGGCGGGACGAACAATCTTCATATATGTTGAAGGATCAAAAATATAAATTTGAAGTGGTCATTGTGTGGAAGGAAGGCCAGCCTTTAGGGGAATTAAATACTCCGGAATTTTGTCGTTAGACTTAAATAATCAGAATTAAGGAAATTTGAGAGCGCTGTTGTGATATAGAACTGATGGGGATGAACAATGTAGAAAAGGTTTGGAGAGTACATCCAAAAATGCAACATGGCTGAGTCCTAGAATACCGCATGAGTTAGGAGCAATAATTGGAGAATATTTCCAGAAGTTTATTGTTTAAGAAGTAAACAGCGCTGTATTCCTTTCGGTTTTAGCGGATAAATCTAAGAATATTTCCGGAAAGAAGATACTATCAATATGAATAAGATTTTTCGGCTAACATGTCAAACAATTATAATGGAGTGTAGGCCATTATTAACTTCATTGTTCCTCTAACATTTTTAAGTTTACAATTTTAAGGATTTTGACGAACTTTTATTACGAATGCTGAAGTAAATTTAGCATTCAAATATTCAAAATAGGACCAACATTTAGTATAGCCCCCACATATTGTGAAGCCCCTCAATGTTAAATTTCGGTATCTTGAATAAATAAGATCTCTTTTGGGAAAATGGTTCTGGTATTTTTCGATATTTTGAATGTATGATATAACTTACCTCAAAAAGTCATCCAAATTCCACCAAAGTGGCTCTAGTATGGCATAATTATTCATGGTGAATAAAAAAAGTCTACAAACCATCAAGTTTCTCATATAGGTTCATGTTTTTATATATCTCCCATACAAAAGTCCCGCTTCACCACACTGCGGTACAGGGTATTATGTCATTGTGCATATGTTTGTAACAGGTAAAAAGAATCGAGATATACCTATGGTTCCTTTTGAGAATATGCATGGAATCGCTTTACGCATGTCCGCCCGTCTGTCCGTCCATGTATTATTGTGAAGAAAGTACATGTCGCATTTATGATCCGATTTGGATGAAATTTGGCACAGTTCACTTATTTGGCCCAAGGACGAACCTTATTGAAATTGGAGAAAATCGTCCGATATTAGGTAGATGATGCACCAAACTCCCAATATTTGTCCGATTGGGATAAAATTTTGCACAGCGCACTGAATCAGGTCCATGCTTATGTGAACGATACACTAAACTCCCAATATTTGTCCGATTGGGACAAAATTTTGTACAGATTACGAATCTATGTCCAGACTGATGTATGCGAAGTTTTGTTGAAATCGGTTCAGATTTAGATATAGCTCCCATATATAGTTCCGTCCGATTTTTGGTGAATGATACACCAAATTCTGAAAATGTTTTCCGATTGGGACAAAATTTTGTACAAATTAGTGATCTAAGTCCAGACTGATGTCTGAAAAGTTTTGTTAAAATCGGTTTAGATTTAGATATAGCCCCCATATATAGATTCGTCCGATTTTTTGTGAATAATACACCAAACTCCCAATATTTGTTCGATTGGGACAAAATTCTGCACATAGTACTATATTACGTGCAGACTGATGTCTGCGAAGTTTTGTGAAAATCATATAGGTCCATGTCCATACATAATTTGATTCGATTTACATCCAATTTTTCATTGATTTCACAATGGTATGTGTATGTCCGTCCGTCCGTCTGTTGATGTTAAATTGTAAACAAAGTACAGGTCGCATTTATAATCCGAATCGGATGAAATTTGCCACATTTGGCCCAAGGACGAACCCTATCGAATTTGGGAAAAATCGATTCAGATTTAGATATAGCTTCCATATATATTTTCGTCCGATTTAAGGTAATTAGTGCACCAAACTACCTATATATATCTCGATTTGCACGAATTTTGGTACATCTTACTGAATTAAGCCTAGAATAATGTGTGCTAAGTTTCGTGAAAATCGGTTCAGATTTATATATAGGTCCCATATAAAGTTTCGCCAGATTTTATGTAAATGGTGCACCAACGTCTCTGAAAAGCATTCGAATTCACGAAATTTGGCATAGTCTAGAATAATGTGTGCAAAGTTTCGCAAAAATCGGTTCAGATTTATTTATAGCTCCCATATATAGTTTCGCCTGGTTTTATTTAAATGGTGCACCAAAGTCCCTGAAAATCATTCGATTTGCACGAATTTTGGCATAGCGTACTGAATTAATTCTAGAATGATGTGTGTTAAGTTTCGTGAAGATCGGTTCAGATTTAAATATAGATCTCATATATAGTTTCGCCCGATTTTAGGTAAATGATGCACCAACGTCCCTGAAATTCATTCGATTTGCACGAAATTTGGCATAGCGTACTGAATGAAATCTGAAGTCATTCTGATTGAGAATTAATTTTAAACCGTGCAGCATAGCAAATAGCGTGTATCAAGTTTGCTTTAGCATTGGTTGCAGAATGCCATGTGTAGGCTATTGATTGATGTTAGACGGTTTAGATATATATAAAGATCACATATTTAAGTTCGTCAAGTCGTCTGTTAGGATACATATGTAGAATATACACAAAGTGGTGAAGGGTATCATATAGTCGGCCTAGTCCGACTTTACCACTTTCCTTACTGGTTTTTTGATATGTCGAAATTCATAACTCAGTTTTTCACATGAGTGACTGTAATTTGGAATTTAATTCTTTCATAGATTAAATTCCACAATTTAAATATGCACCTCTCGAGGGTAAAAATATAGATTTTACTAGAGTTTACAGTAAATTTAAACAATAAATGTAGTTTTTCCGTGCACAAATATGTTGTCAGATTATGATAGTTTTGTGCAGCCGAAACAGTTTGTAACGCCATGAAATATTAGTCCTAAACCCACCTTTAAGTATATCGATATCTCGACTAGTTGAGTCGACCTAGACATGTGAGTCCGTCCGTCTGTACGTTATGGACCAATCGTCATGAAAATGTGCATGTATTACTTATGTATTATTTATTTTTGCCGTTTTTTTCTTTTATGATCGCTTTGAAATTGAACATGAAGTTCCGGTTATAGTCAAGGACGACGCCTACACTTTTCGGTGATGTTGAGCTGATTTTTAAGGGGTGCAATGAACTGAAAACTTTATGTTTTCAGATTTTCTAGTCATTCTAGAGGCCATTATTATATGCAGAACATATGTATATGCAAATACCGCAAAACGTTCGATTTTCGTGGTAGTTGTGTAGGGTATCATATGGTCGGCCCGTCCTACTAAACTGCTCCGCTCACTGTTTTTAATTATTAATCACTTATTCGATTATCAAAATCTACCTTTAATATTTAATATACACTTTTTAGGGTCTGAGAATAAAGCAAATTCATCGGCATGCATGTTAGGATCCCTTTAACTTATCACTCAATATTAAATTGTATGGAACTAGCCTTTAAACGCTTCAGCCGTCCTACGTTTTTTTTTTTTACCACCATGAATTGCATGCAATTGCAAAACATTTATTTGTATAACATCGTTACTTCAATATCAAGTGCATCTATAGTGAATGTCCTTTTTTTGTTGCTCTCATTCTCTGTTACATTGGCTACCCATTGGTGCTGGTGACTGTTTTTAATGTGTCTCGTTTTATTAAATTTCGTTCACCTTCGCTCCAGCTGCCCCCTAAAAAGTCATTTTATCTTTGTCAATAACAAAAACAGCAGCAACAACCCCGGCCAAATATTGGTCTGTTTGACCAATAACAGTTGGAGTCATTGTGAATAACTAAAGGTGAATTTAATTCGAATAATTCTCTTTACTATCATTGGGAATTGGTTGTTCGTAGAGCTTGTTGGTTGCTGGTTGTTTGTGTGTGTGTGTAGGTGATGTATGCAGTTAGTGTGGGTTTGGTTTTTTGTCGAATTGAAATTGGTAGCGTTTTTTTCCATGGTAAAAGAATTCGATCATTTCGCATAAACAAAATCTGTAAAACACCGCCTGCTGCTGCAGTACCTGGAAGTTGTAAGTGATGCATTGCGGTAGTTAAAAAAACCAGTAAGGAAAGTAGTAAAGTCGGACGGGGCCGACTATATGATACCCTTCACCACTATGGGTATATTAAACAGGACTATTAGCATGAAATTGGATGAAATAAAATATGTGGTATTTATCTAAATGTGAATCTACCTAGATCTATCCATAAAGTATGTAAATTGACTTCAAACAAATATAAATAGGTCATCCGTTGGGCTATGTCTGTAATTCTAGAAAACGCAACTACGTTATTCTATGCTCAATTTTGTACGATGTGCAAAATTTGATGTCAATCTGACTAACATGAGGAGTTTGATGTCCAATTTACTTGAAATCGGGCGGAAATATATATTTGGAAGCTCTAACCAAATATTAAACGATTTCAAACAAACTTGTCACAGGTTAGGTTATACTGATTTCAGAACGTTTTGTTCCTATTGGTTCTTTGGTGCGTCAATTACTTAAAATCAATCTATAATAAAAGGGAGCTATATCTAAATCTGGACCGATTTTCACAAAACAAGGCAGACATCAGACTTAATAATTAGGCTGTACCAAATTTCGTGCAAATCGGAAGATATATAGAGACTTTGGGCACCATTTACATAAAATCGGACGAAACTATATATGGGAGATATATCTACATCAGGACCGATTTTCATGAAACTTGGCAGACATCATTCTAGCCTAAATTAATACGTTATGCCAAATTTCGTGCATATCGAAAGATATATATAGACTTTGGTGCACCATTTACATGAAATCGGACGAAACTATATATGGGAGCTATATCTAAATTTCGACCGATTTTCTCGAAAGTTGGCAGACATCATTCTAGGCTCAATTCAGTACGTTATGCACCATTTACATGAAATCGGACGAAACTGTATATGGGAGCTATATCTAAATTTGGGCCGATTTTCTCTATGTCTAAATTTGGACCTATTTTCTCGAAAGTTGGCAGACATCATTCTAGGCTCAATTCAGTACGTTATGCCAAATTTCGTGCAAATCGAAGGATATATAGGGACTTTGGGGCACCATTTACATGAAATCGGACGAAACTATATATGGGAGCTATATCTAAATTTGGACCGATTTTCTCGAAAGTTGGTAGACATCATTCTAGGCTCAATTCAGTACGTTATGCCAAATTTCGTGCAAATCGAAAGATATATAGGGACTTTGGGGCACCATTTACTTGAAATCGGACGAAACTATATATGGGAGCTATATCTAAATCTGGACCGATTTTCACGAAACTTGACAGACATCATTCTAGGCTTAATTCAGTACGATTTCGTGCGATTTGCACGAAATTTGGCATTTTTCGTGCAAATTGAAAGATATATAAGGACTTTGGGGCACCATTTACATGAAATCGGACGAAACTATATATGGGAGCTATGTCTAAATTTGGACCGATTTTCTCGAAAGTTGGCAGACATCATTCTAGGCTCAATTCAGTACGTTATGCCAAATTTCGTGCAAATCGAAGGATATATAGGGACTTTGGGGCACCATTTACATGAAATCCGACGAAACTATATATGGGAGCTATATCAAAATTTGGGCCGATTTTCTCGAAAGTTGGCGGACATTATTCTAGGCTCAATTCAGTACGTTATGCCAAATTTCGTGCAAATCGAAAGATATATAGGGACTTTGGGGCACCATTTACATGAAATCGGACGAAACTATATATGGGAGCTATATCTAAATCTGGACCGATTTTCTCGAAACTTGGCAGACATCATTCTAGGCTCAATTCAGTACGTTATACCTAATTTAGTGCAAATCGAAGGATATATAGAGACTTTGGTGCACCATTTACATGAAATCGGACGAAACTATATATGGGAGCTATATCTACATCTGGACCGATTTTCATGAAACTTGGCAGACATCATTCGAGGCCCAATTCAGGACGTTATGCCAAATTTCGTGCAAATCGAAAGATATATAGGGACTCTGGGGCACCATTTACATGAAATCGGACGAAACTATATATGGGAGCTATATCAAAATCTGGACCGATTTTCTTGAAACATGACAGACATCATTCTAGGATCAATTCAGTACGTTATGCCAAATTTCGTGCAAATCGAATGATATATAGGGACTTTGGGGCACCATTTACATGAAATCGGACGAAACTATATATGGGAGCTATATCTAAATCTGGACCGATTTTCTCGAAACTTGGCAGACATCATTCTAGGCTCAAATTAAGTACGTTATACCTAATTTAGTGCAAATCGAAGGATATATAGAGACTTTGGTGCACCATTTACATGAAATCGGACGAAACTATATATGGGAGCTATATCTAAATCTGGACCGATTTTCATGAAACTTGGCAGACATCATTCTAGACCTAAATGATTAGGCTGTACCAAATTTCGTGCAAATCGAAAGATATATAGGGACCGTTTACATTAAATCGGTTAAATATATATATGGGAGCTATATCTAAATCTGAACCGATTTTTCCCAATTTCAATAGGGTTCGTCCTTGGGCCGAATAAGTGACTTGTGCCAAATTTCATCCAAATCGGATCATAAATGCGACCTGTACTTTGTTTACAATTTAACATCTACAGACGGACGGACGGACGGACAGACGGACGGACGGACGGACGGACATGCATAAATCGACTCAGAAAGTGATTCTATGCATATTCTCAAAAGGAACCATGGGTCTATCTCGATTCCTTTTGCCTGTTACAAACATATGCACAAAGACATAATACCCTGTACCACAGAGTGGTGAAGGGTATAAAAACGGCAAAACTTGGGTGGAATCACAGAAAAGCGAGGAAATATTTTGTAACAGAAGCATCCAGATGTTTTTTGGTCATTAGTGAGAGTTCAGTTAGATAGAAGAGTCCCTACTGGTCTTCCATAAACTAAAGTTCTCATGAGGTCAAAAGATGGTATTCTGTAGTCAGAAGATATACAATAGAACTTAAATAGATATCGGATAAATTACTTGTTGAGGAAGCCGTTGTGGAGGGTCTTCTATCAATAGAAGACCTGTGGAGGGTCTTCTATCTTAAGAACACCTGTTGAGAGCCTTCTATCTATAGAAGACCTGTGGAGGGTCTTCTATCAATAGACTACCTATGGAAGGTATTGTGTCTATAGAAAACCTGTGGAAGGTCCTCTATCAATAGAAAACATGTGAAAGGTTCTCTATCTATAGAAAACATGTGGAAGGTCCTCTATCTATAGAAAACCAGTGGAGGGTCTTATATCAATAGAAGACCTATGGATGGTCTTATATTTATAAAAGAGGGTGCCGTGTTGAGGGTGCCGTTGATGGTCTTCCATCTGTAGAAAACTTTTTGAGGGTCTTCTACCAAAGAATACCATTTTGAGGATCATCTTTTTGAAGAAAACCTGTTGGAAGGCCATTGGAGGGTCTGCTGGCTCTATAATACCTGTGGAGGGTCTTCTAGCAATAGAAGACCTGTGGAGGGTATTATGTCAATAGAATACCTATGGAAGGTCTTCTATCTGAAGAAAACCAGTGGAGGGTCCTCTAGCAATAGAAGACCTGTGGAGTGTCTTCTATCTTAAGAACACCTGTTGAGAGCTTGCTATCTATAGAAGACCTGTGGAGGGTCTTCTATCAATAGAATGCCTATGGAGGGTATTGTATACATAGAAGACATGTGAAAGGTCCTCTATCTATGGAAAACATTTGAAAGATCTTCTATCTATAGAAACATGTGGAGGGTCTTCTATCTATAGAAGACCTATTAAATGTCATATATCTAAAGAATACATATTGAGTGTCTTCTATCTATAGAAGACCTGTGGAGGGTCCTCTATTTATAGAAGACATGTAGTGGGTTTTCTCTATATAAAAGACCTTTTAAAGACCCTCTATTTATGGAAGGTCCGTTGAGGTTTACTTCTTATTGATAACCCCGTAAGGATTTTTTGTAACAGGGTCGCCTATCAATATACATGAACCCGTGAATGACATGAGGAGGCCCCGGAGGTGTCTTCCAGTTTCTACAGAAGAACTATAGAATCCATGTATCTATAGAAGTCCTTTAGAATTATCCTTTTTAAACCAATTCACGTTTAAGAAAGTGACTTTAGCTCCACCCCTCGCATTGTCCTCTATTATTGCAATTTTGGTGCATACACACACTCTCACTCATATATATGTCAGTTTTTCCCCGGTTATACATCGAAAAAACATTTAACATTTTTTTGTTCTTTGTCTTGCATAAAAATTTTTATTAAAACTTGTTTTTCCTCATTGTTGCTGGATATCCTTTGCCTTTAATAGTTACCACTATGAAGGTGAACATTCAATTGCTATTTAAATTGATACAAAAAAAATACAAGTCATAAAACAGCTGTAGGAAAACTTTCAAAAGTGGAAAAATAGATAACAAATCTGATGTGCATGAAATATACAGAAGGTGGACAGACAATAGGAGAAATTGCTTAACAAATGTTTTGATTTCATTTGCATATCTTTGGGGAAATCTCCCATTTCTCACCTATCCTTTTCGTCGCCACATAACATTCTTTGGTGTTATGTCAGTGTGACCGAAAGTTATTGCACAGTGCAAAAGTTATATTAATACAACTGAAATTTACGGATATTTGTCTATGAGGGAAAAATCTATCTAAGCTACATTACAGTCGATAAAAATAGTAAAAAAACGCCTTCTCTTCGAGGGTTATCTAATCAAACAGAAATCCAAAATGAAAATTATATTCATTTGTGCACCCATAGAAATATGGAGAAAAGTGTCTAGCTTTAGAAATATCGTTTTAGATTTATATGTAGCTCTCATATATAGTTTCGTCCGATTTTATGTAAATGGTGCACCAAAGTCCCTAAATACCTTTCTATTTTCACGAAGTTTTGTGTAGTGTTGTTAATTGTGTCTTGAATGACGTGTCTTAAGATTCGTGAAAATCGATTCAGATTTAGATATGGCTCTTATATATTTTTTCGTCCGATTTTATGTAAATGGTGTACCAAAGCCCCAAATTTGGCATAGGAATTAGGTTCAGAATGATGTGTGCTAAATTTCGTGAAAATTGGTTCAGATATAGCTCCCACACATATATTTTTGTCCGATTTAGTGTAAATATTGCACAAAAGTCCACATATAACTTTCGATTTACACGACTTTTGGTATAGCGCACTGAATTATGTCGAGAAATATGTGTGCCAAGTTTCGTGAAAATCGGTTCAGATTTAGATATATCTCCCTTATGGTCCGAAATGAAAAAAGTTACATTTTTGCTTTTTGATTTATAAATGCAACCTGTACTTTGTTTATAATTTAACTTGGACACACGGACGGACATGCAGAAATCGAGTCAGAATGTAAATCTATAAATATTCTCAAAATGAACCATGGGTCTATCTGGTTTCCTGTTGCCTGTAGCAAACATAATACATAAGTATTTAAGGTTATGGTCTTTCAAAAAATTCTCTTAAAATATCTTAATTTATTGTGAAACTAACATATGCATACTACTTTGTTAGATGATGTGAGAATTATTAAAACATGTTTAAATCTAATCAACAAACCACACCAATATTGACCATAACTAAAATGTTAGAACCATTTAGTCCTTTTGTTACGTATTTCCAAAATTACTTCCATATCTTAACACAACACACCAATTCTCATCGCAACATAAATATGGCTCTGTACTAATTTTGGTGACATCTAGTAACTTTCGGACACTTGTAGTACTAATTTGCAATACCAAATTCCATGATTCAAGCTCCATAGGTTCACCCAAATCTATTTCCTAATTTCAAGATTCCAGCCCGATTCTTCGCTAAATTTTATACCATTTAGAAAACACTAGTATAAAATTCCAAAACTTCTCACATAACCCAATCCTATACCTCAACAGTTATCCTAAATTCAAATTTCAAGATTGTAGCTCTGTCGGTTTAAATCCACATTTGGTACGATGTATACTATGTATGTATACCATATGTACTACATCATGATTCCAATTCGACCACATTTAAATTGTCCCAATTTAGTAAACATTAGTATGCATATCCAAAATTTCCTACATGACCCAATCCTATTCCCCAACAATGATCCTAACTAAAAATGCCAGGATCTCAACACTATCGGTTGAACCAAAATTCAAATTGTATCAAAGTTAGTACCATTAAGGGCCCATAAGTATGAATTTCCAAAACTACATCCATACACCAATCCTACATTTCAACATCAACCTTATTTCCTAATATTAGTGTTGTAGCACTTTCGGTTTACCCAACTACACATTTGGTACTATTTAGAACACATTAGTACAAATTTCTAAAACATTCTACATATCCCAATCTTACAACCCAATAATTAACCTAATTCAAAATACAAATTGTACCAAAGTTAGTAACAGTTAGTACCCATAAGTATGAATTTCCAAAACTACATCCATACACCAATCCTACACCCCTACCGCAACCTTATTTCCCAATTTCAGTGTTCTAGCTCTATCGGTTCACCCAAATACACATTTGGTACACATTAGTACACATTTCTCAATATTTCCTACATATCCAAGTCGTACACCCCAAAAATTTTCCTAACTCAAAATTTCAGGATCTCAGCGCTATCGGTTCACCCAAAATTCAAATTGTTCCAAAGTTAGTACCATTTAGTGCTCATAAATATGCATTACCAAAACTACATCCATACCCCAATCCAACACTCAAATAGTAACATTGTTCCCTAATTCCAGTGCTCTAGCACTATCGGATTACTTATGTTCTTATGTGTACAAAATATAAACCAGTGAGCGGAGCAGTATATTCGGACGGGGCCGACCATACGATACCCTACACAACTACCACGGAACTCAAATTTCCTGCGGATGTTTATTCCGAGCCTGGGCAATACTTGGTGATATTGGCATCCTCTTGCCCGATTAGAGGTAAACAGCACCTCTTCCTCACACTGACATATTTTCCGAATATTACGAGTATTCAGTACAGCTATTGTCCAGATTATCTTCAACATGGGTTGTTTTGTGATGTTCGGCTTTCATTTGTGGTCTATATATCGACTCGAAAATAACACAAACAATTAAGTTTTCGGTCCACATCAGTCCAAAATTATTATCTGATCATCACCACAAATTATAGGCGTTGTCCTTGACCATAACTGGAACCTTATGGAACATTTCAAAGCGATCAGCGCTATAGTTCCGCGCTCTGGAGTGATAATGGGTTACTAAATAATATACGAATACGGAGATACCTGTAAATATTTAGGTGTAACTCCCACATCCGAGCACATACATCAATATAATTGGTATTAATTTAAAGGTCAACCACTACTCTTGGATATAATATCAACTTCTCGGATCTATGTCATTCAGGGGTAAATATATACGCTATAGAATACAAATTTTGTCATTTTTCACACAAAAGTCAGGGTCCATTTGACCCGCTAAATATTGACCGATCTTTATGAAAGCAGGCATGCTTATTCTTTGGCCCGATCCCCTTCTCCATGCAAAATTTCACGATGTTCGGGCCATTATTGCGGCCTCATGAGCGACCAGAAAAACCGACAAAAATTTAGTATTTGGTCCATTTCATCCCCTAAATATTAACCGATCTTTCCCAAAAACAATAGGGTCTTCATTGGCCAGAACCCATCCTACATGCAAAATTTCGTGAATATTGGTCC
>NW_026886754.1:0-80691 GCF_032173495.1 Musca vetustissima | reverse complement strand
AGGCAAAAGGAAACCAGATAGACACATGGTTCCTTTTGAGAATATGCATAGAATCACTTTCTGAGTCGATTTATGCATGTCCGTCCGTCCGTCTGTCCGTCTGTCCGTCCGTCTGTAGATGTTAAATTGTAAACAAAGTACAGGTCGCATTTATGATCCGATTTGGATGAAATTTGGCACAAGTCACTTATTTGGCCCAAGGACGAACCCTATTGAAATTGGGAAAAATCGGTTCAGATTTAGATATAGCTCCCATATATATTTTCGTCCGATTTAATGTAAACGGTCCCTATATATCATTCGATTTGCACGAAATTTGGCACAGCGTAATGAATTAGGTCTAGAATGATGTGTGTAAAATTTCATAAAAATCGGTTCAGATTTAGATATAGCTCCCATATATATTTTCGTCCGATTTAAGGTAAATGGGGCACCAAAGTCCCTTTATATCTTTCAATTTGCATGAAATTTGGCATAGAGTACTGAATTAGGTGCAGAACGATGTATGCCAAGTTTCGAGAAAATCGGTTCAGATTTAGATATAGCTCCCATATATAGGTTCGTCCGATTTAAGGTAAATGGGGCACCAAAGTCCTTCTATATCCTTCGATTTGCACGAAATTTTGCATAGAGTACTGAATTAGGTCCAGAATGATGTGTGCCAAGTTTCGAGAAAATCGGTTCAGATTTAGATATAGCTCCCATATATAGTTTCGTCCGATTTCATGTATATGGTGCACCAAAGTCCCTATATATCCTTCGATTTGCACGAAATTTGGCATAACGTACTGAAATGAGCCTAGAGAGATGTCTGCCAAGTTTTGAGAAAATCGGTCCAGAATTCATATAGCTCCCATATATAGTTTCGTCCGATTTCATGTAAATGGTGCCCCAAAGTCCCAATATATCTTTCGATTTGCACGAAATTTGGCATAACGTAATGAATTAAGCCTAGAGTGATGTCTGCCAAGTTTCGAGAAAATCGGTCCAGATTTAGATATAGCTCCCATATATAGTTTCGTCCGATTTCATGTAAATGGTGGAGCAAAGTCCCTATATATCCTTCGATTTGCACGAAATTTGGCATAACGTACTGAAATGAGCCTAGAGAGATGTCTGCCAAGTTTCGAGAAAATCGGTCTAGATTTCTATATAGCTCCCATATATAGTTTCGTCCGATTTCATGTAAATGGTGCCCCAAAGTCGCAATATATCTTTCGATTTGCACGAAATTTGGCATAACGTACTGAATTGAGCCTAGAGTGATGTCTGCCAAGTTTCGAGAAAATCGGTCCAGATTTAGATATAGCTCCCATATATAGTTTCGTCCGATTTCATGTAAATGGTGGACCAAAGTCCCTATATATCCTTCGATTTGCACGAAATTTGGCATAACGTACTGAATTGAGCCTAGAGAGATGTCTGCCAAGTTTCGAGAAAATCGGTCTAGATTTCTATATAGCTCCCATATATAGTTTCGTCCGATTTCATGTAAATGGTGCCCCAAAGTCGCAATATATCTTTCGATTTGCACGAAATTTGGCATAACGTACTGAATTGAGCCTAGAGTGATGTCTGCCTTCTTTCGTGAAAATCGGTCCACATATAGATATAGCTCCCTTTTATTATAGATTGATTTTAAGTATTTAACGTATCCTTCGATTTGCACGAAATTTGGCATGGTGCCCAAAGTCGCAATATATGGTGCCCCAAAGTCGCAATATATCTTTCGATTTGCACGAAATTTGGCATAACGTACTGAATTGAGCCTAGAGTGATGTCTGCCTTGTTTCGTGAAAATCGGTCCAGATATAGATATAGCTCTATTTTATTATAGATTGATTTTAAGTAATTGACGCACCAAGGAACCAATAGCTTGATAGGAACAAAACGTTCTGAAATTACTATAACCTAACCTGTGACATGTTTGTTTGAAATCGCTTAATATTTGGATAGAGCTTCCATATATATTTTCGCCAGATTTCAAGTAAATTGGGCATCAAACTCCTCATGTAGTCAGATTGACATACATTTTTGCACAACTTACAAAATTGAGCATAGAATTACGTATTTGCGTTTTCTAGAAGTACAGACATAGCCCAACGGATGAAATGTTTATATTTGTTTGAAGTCGATTTACATACTTTATGAATAGATCTAGGAAGATTCACATTTAGATAAATATCACATATTTTATTTCAACCAATTTCATGTTAATAGTCCTGTTTAATATACCCATAGTGGTGAAGGGTATCATATAGTCGGCCCCGTCCGACTTTACTACTTTCCTTACTGGTTTTTATATATATCAAAGCAACTGTTATGGAAAATATCAAAAATTAGTTTCCATAATTTTAGTTACGTATAAAATGTACAGTATGCCTAAATGTTAAACGAAATCGTCACATCTTTTATGACCCTGAGGTTGTGTAATTCTATTTGCATTTCTATAAAAAACACCAACACTGATGAAAAGCTCTTCTATGCTAAACCGATTTATTGGGAATTTTTACTTGTTGGTATATTTTAAATCCCACATTCGCATTTTACATTTGAACTCTGCCTGTTTTATAAGTGACCATGTGATAATATCGACACTGAAAAACATGCATCGTTCCCAGGGATTCAAGGAAAATAAACGTTTTTATTTTATCGGAATGTTACACTGTGCGACACGAAAATTTTTCAGGGGTTCTAATGTACCAATTCTGTTTAGTTGAAGTCCCTGGACCACGAAAATACCTTTGGTTTTTCTGGGTCACTTCGAAAATTAATTTTATAACGGTAAATATAGAGAAAAACGCGGTTTCATGGATTTTCCATTTGAAACTTAAATAACTTATTTACTTTATAACGGATTTATACTATTCTTTTTTTCTTTCGAAGAGTACAATTTTTCCTTTCAAACAAGATATATATTTGGTAAATCGGTTGAGGATTGGCTGAGTTACAGCAGGTTGAAATGTGAAAAAATACGCATAAAGTGACAAAATTTATTTTTCTTCGGACTGTACGATGAAATTATGATATCAAGCCATATAAGTTTTATTATATTACGGGGAAGAAAATTAAATTAGCTTTCGAAAATGATAAAAATCAAAAAAATCGGTTAAAAAATGAATGACTTATACACATTTTTGTATTGATTCTATGCATATTCTCTAAAGGAAATATGGGTCTATCTCGTTTCCCTTTGCCTGTTGCAAACATAACGGTTTGTAACAGGAAACGATACAGACCCATATTTCCTTTAGAGAATATGCATAGAATCAATACAAAAATGTGTATAAGTCATTCATTTTTTAACCGATTTTTTTGATTTTTATCATTTTCGAAAGCTAATTTAATTTTCTTCCCCGTAATATAATAAAACTTATATGGCTTGATATCATAATTTCATCGTACAGTCCGAAGAAAAATAAATTTTGTCATTTTATGCGTATTTTTTCATATTTCAACCGCTGTAACTCAGCCAATCATCAACCGATTTACCAAATATATATCTTGTTTGAAAGGAAAAATTGTACTCTTCGAAAGAAAAAGAATAATAAAAATCCGTTATAAAGTAAATAAGTTATTCAAGTTCAAATGGAAAATCCATGAAATCACGTTTTTCTCTATATTTACCGTTATAAAATTAATTTTCGAAGTGACCCAGAAAAACCAAAGGTATTTTCGTGGTCCAGGGACTTCAACTAAACAGAATTGGTACAATAGAACCCCTGAAAAAATTTTTTTTGTTATTTTGTAGCACAGTGTTATTATTCTGCTTTGATGATCATATGGTGTGTAGGTTGTCACTTCATAAAAAATGAAGCTCATGCGCAGTTTCAGATCAACAAATTGAGTTTGCCTTCATTGACGTAAGCGTTTAACCTTCAAGTACAGGATCTGCCTACAATCCGACAAAAAAACTTTTTTATACACCCACTATACAGTGGCCTGTGTGTGGCCTGTATGACATAACAAAAATAGGTAATTTCGCGAAAAACTATTTTTTTTGTGTCAAGTCTTGTTTTTATACCCTGTGGTACAGGGTATTATGTCTTTGTGCATATGTTTGTAACAGGCAAAAGGAAACGAGATAGACACATGGTTTCTTTTGAGAATATGCATAGAATCACTTTCTAAGTCGATTTATGCATGTCCGTCCGTCCGTCCGTCTGTCTGTCCATCTGTTAAATTTAAAATGTAAACAAAGTACAGGTCGCATTTAAGATCCGAATTGGATGAAATTTGGCATATGTCACTTATTCGGCCCAAGGACGAACCCTATTGAAATTGGGAAAAATCGGTTCAGATATAGATATAGCTCCCATATATATTTAACCGATTTAATGTAAACGGTCCCTATATATCTTTCGATTTGCACGAAATTTGGCATAACGTACTGAATTGAGCCTAGAATGAAGTCTGCCAAGTTTTGAGAAAATCGGTCCAGATTTAGATATAGCTCCCATATATAGTTTCGTCCGATTTTATGTAAATGGTGCACCAAAGTCCTTATATATCCTTCGATTTGCACGAAATTTGGCATAACGTACTGAATTGAGCCAAGAATGATGTCTGTTAAGTTTCGAGAAAATCGGTCTAGATTTCTATATAGCCCCCATATATAGTTTCGTTCGATTTCATGTAAATGGTGCACCAAAGTCGCTATATATCTTTCGATTTGCACGGAATTTGGCATAACGTACTGAATTGAGCCTCGAATGATCTCTGCCAAGTTTTGAGAAAATAGGTCCAGATTTAGATATAGCTCACATAGATAGTTTCGTCCGATTTCATGTAAATGGTGCACAAAAGTCCACATATATCTTGCGATTTGCACGAAATTTGGCACGACGTACTGAATTGAGTCTAGAATGATGTCTGCCAAGTTTCGTGAAAATAGCAAGATATATGTGGACTTTGATGCACCATTTACATGAAATCGGACGAAACTATATATGGGTTTAACTTTGATGACGTGGACTACTAGGTTATGAAAGAAATGTACAGTTTCCATTGGAATACAAAACATGAGGTTTTGATGACCCTGCTTGCAGGCATGTATTTGTATTTACAAGTCAATATTAAATAATACACTTCTATTTTATTTTAAAAATGTATAAAAAAAATATTCTAAAAAATCCACGCTATAAAGAGCTATAAATCTCTTAAAAAAATATTTAAAAAAATAGAAAAAAATCAGTGATGGGAGCAGTATAGTCGGACGGGCCGACCATACGATACACGACACAACTACCACAGAACTCTCTCTTTTGCGGATTTTTATTCCGAGCCTGGGTAATATTTCGTTATAGTTGTACCTTCTTTCCCGATTAGAGACCAACATCACCTTTTTCTTACACTGAATATTTTCCGAATATTACTAATATTCAGTACAGTTCTTCTAATTACTTGTCCACATTCCCCTCACCGTTGGTTTGTGTTGTGATGTTCGGCTTATAATTGTAGCCTATAGATCGAATCGAAAAAAAACACAAAAAATAAGTTTTCGGTCCACTTCATCCCAAAATTATTATCTGATCATCACCGAAAATTATAGGCCTTGTCCTTGACCATAACTGGAACCTCATGGAACATTACAAAGCGATCCGCGCCATATTTTCGCTTTCTAGTGTGGTAATGGTTTATTAAATAATGTCTGAATACGTAAGTACCTGTAAATATTTACGTATAACTCCCACATCCGAGTACACACGACAATAAAATTGATAACAATTTAAAGGTCAACCACTCCTCTTGGATATACAATCAACTTCTGGGGTCTATGTCCTTCAGGGATAAATAAATACGCTATAAAATACAAATTTTGTAATTTTTCTCACAAAAGTCAGGGCCCATTTGCCCACTAAATATTGACCGGTCTTTATCAAAACAGGAATGCTTATTCTCTGGCCCGATCCCCTTCTCCATGCAAAAATTCGTGGTGTTCGGGCCATAATGCGGCCTCTGGAGCGACCAGAAAAACCGACAAACATTAAGTATTTGGTCCATTTCATCCCCTAAATATTAACCGATTTTTACCAAAAACAATAGGGCCAGAACCCATCCTTCATGCAAAATTTCGTGAAGATTGGTCCATAACTGTGACCTGTACCGTGTTTATAAATTATAATGGACGGACACACATGTCTAGATTGACTCAGCTAGTCGAGATATGACGATCGGCATACTTAAAGGTGGGCCTAGGAGCAATATTTCTCAGTGTTACAAACATGTCTAGATCGACTCAGCTAGTCGTGATATGACGATCGGTATACTTAAAGGTGGGTCTAGGACCAATATTTCGCAGCGTTACACATTTTTGGGGCTGCACAAAGCTATAATACCCTGACAACATAGTTGTGTAGGGTATAATGAGAAAATATTTTAAAAAATCCACAGCTGTTTATGGACCTATTACCTTATCCCCAAACGGTAAACATTTTCAAATTTGTAATGTTCATATGAATCGAATAGAGTATCCGATTTTGCAAAAATATATTCATACATACTGCAATCCTAATGGAGAATTTTGTGTGTTGTCAATTTTATAGCAGCTTACCATCAATATAAAAATATTTTGGCCATCAGAATATACTTTTTTGTCATTGCAATATTTTGCAAATAGGTGTTGGTGTTATGAACAAATGTTAATCCGATTTAGATGACATTTACTTTTGTTACCATATTTTAAATCCCACATCGGAACTTTTCCCTTGAATTCGCTTTCACAACTGGTGAATTTATCTGTTACTGAATAAAATGTATATAAAAAAACAAAACAAAATGTCCTCCAATATTCAGGGAAAACTAACTTTTTAGATTATGTCAGAATGTGTTTTTAACTTAGTAGTGGAGCATACGATGTTGTCGATTTTCACTTCATTCATGTAAAAGAGTTAAAAAAATGCCTATAAAAAATCGTACAAGTTAATGCACAGTTGACGTTTGCTTCAAATACAAAATCAATGGTCGCGTATTCCGAACGTGAAAAAAAACATAATTTTTATAAGGCTTTTACATTTTAAAAATCCTGAAAATGTTGGGTGGTGTGTATGTTTTGCCTTGCACATACACATAATTCCCATATTATTCAGAGACATTTTTATGTCCTACGCTGGCTGCACTTTGGTACAGTGTATTATGTCAATGTTTCAAAGAAAATAAGATGGACACAGAATTACATTTTTGACTAGATATGAACATTCTCCAATTAAAATACCTTTTGCTTCTTCCCAGAATTGCTAAATATGAGTTCATATTTAGGCGTAGTTCGCAATAACCTCAACGGACTATGTTGCAGTTCATAAAATTATCCTGCCGATATGATATTGTTGATATTGTGTGGTTTCCTGTGTCCTTGAAATTGATGTATTTTTCCATCCCATCCCCCATGGGGCGGTTCTACTTAATATCATGGTCACAATATAACACATTCACATGCCCTTAGGCTGTGTCAAGGTAACAAAATGATTCAGGATATGCTGATAATTGACTCACTCCTGAACTGGTAATTAGTTTATTCTAGAGATGAGTGAATGTGCAAAAAAAAAAAAAACACTTCAATTTAAAGTTTATAAAAGTTATACCGTGAAAAATGGAAAAGATGAAAAAATTTCAAAACTTACTGATATACTGGTACTTTATAGCCAAGTGGCTATTTTTGTTGTGGTTCGACACGTTATTAGCCTAAGGGGTGAATAAAAAAAATCCACTCTTAGAAATATTCTTTTAAAAATATCCATACTTATAAATATTTTTTAAAAAATCAACTCTTGGAAATGTTAAAAAATCCACACTTAATCTTAAAGAAAACGACACAAAAAATGAAATAAAACCTTTATCAAATCCACGCTTAGTTTTCGAAAAAAGTTTTTCACTCAGAGTTAAAAAAAAAATAATAATATAAATCAGTGAGCGGAGCAGTATAGTCGGACGGCGCCCTATTTTCAACCTATTGACCGACTAGAGGTCAACAAATATTACTAATATTCAGTACAGCCCTTCTAATTACTTGCCCAGATTCCCTTCACCGTGGGTTGTGCTGTGATGTTCAGCTTTCAATTGTGGCCTATAAATCGACTCGAAAAAAAACACAAAGAATTAAATTTTCGGCCCATTTCATCCCAATATTATTATCTAATCATGGCCGAAAATTATAGGCATTGTCCTTGACTATACCTGGATACTAATGGACAATTTCCTCTAGTGTGGTAATTGTTTAATACGTATTCATGTAAGCACCTGTAAATATTTAAGTGTAACTCCCACATCTGAGTACACACGACAATATAATTGGTATCAATTTAAAGGTCAACTACTCCTCTTGGATATATTGTTAACTTCTCAGGTCAATACCCTTCAGGCCATAAAAATTTTGTAATTTTTCACACAAAAGTTAGGGTCCATTTGACCGGCTAAATATTGACCGATCATTACCAGGCAGGCTTATTCTTTGGCCCAATCCCCATGACCACGCAAAAATTCGCGATGTTTGAGTCATAATTGCGGCCTCAGGAGCGACCAGAAAATCAGACAAAAATAAAGTTTTTGGTTCATTTTATCCCCTAAATATTAACGGATCATTACTAAAAATTTTAAAAAATTCGTGAAGATTGGTTCATAACTGTGGCCTGTATCGTGTTTACAAATTATAATGGACAGACGGATGGACGGACACACATGTCTAGATCGACTCGGCTACTCAAGATATGACGATCGGTATATTTAAGGGGGATCTATGACCAATGTTTAATAAATCCGAAATAATTTTGAAAAAATCAAATAATCCAACTTTTTAGATTATAAAAAAATTAAAAAACGAGTAAGGAAAGTAGTAAAGTCAGACGGGGCCGACTATATGATATCCGTCACCACTTTGGGTATATTCAACAGATGGAATCCTAACAGACGTCGCATTTTTGAAGGACCATCAACATGAAATTAAACATGTCATTCTGCAACCTATACTAAATTTTGGTCAGATATAGAGTTTCTTCTAACAATGGGACAAAATTATGTAAATAAATTTAAAGCAAAATACGAAATCTAAACCGATTTCATCGAAACTTGTCACATGTTTGGTTACACTAATTTCAGTATGTTTTTGCATTCGGCCACATTTTGAGTTCTTCATTTACTTATAAATCCAAATTTCGTGCAAATGGAAGGATATATAGATACTTTAGTGCACCATTTACATAAAATCGGACGAAAATATATATGGGATCTATACTCACATATTTCTAGTCTTCAGTACTCTATGCCAAATTTAGTGCAAATCGAAGGACATATAGGGACTTTGGTGCACTATTTACCTAAAATCGGACTAAAATATATATGGGAGTTATATCTAAATCTGAACCGATATTCACGAAATGTAACACACATTGTTCTAGGCTTAATTCAGAATGCTATGCCAAATTTCGTGAAATTCGAAGGATATATAGGGACTTTGGTGCACTATTTACATTAAATCGGACGAAAGTATATATGGGAGCTATATCTAAATCAGAACCGATTTTCACGAAATATAACACAGATCGTTCTAGATTTAATTCAGTACGCTGTGCCAAATTTCGTGCAAATCGAAAGGTATATAGGGACTTTAGTACACCATTTACCTTACACACATCGGTGCCAAATTTCGTACGAAAATATATATGGGAGCTATATCCAAATTTGAACCGATTTTCACGAAACTTGACGCACATCATTCTAGACCTAATTCACTACGCTATACCAAATTTCGTGCAAATCGACAAATATATAGGGACCGTTTACATTAAATTGGACGAAAATATATATGGGAGCTATATTTAAATCTGAACCAATTTTTCCCAATTTCAATAGGGTTTGTACTTGGGCCAAATAAGTGACCTATGCCAAATTTCATCCAATTCGGATTATAAATGCGACCTGTACTTTGTTTACAATTTAACATCGACAGACAGACGGACGGACGGTCATGCATAAATCGACTCAGAAAGTGATTCTATGCATATTCTCAAAAGGAACCATGTGTCTATTTCGTTTCCTTTTGCCTGTTACAAACATATGCACAAAGACATAATACCCTGTACCACAGAGTGGTGTAGGGTTAAAAACCACGCTATAGATTTAAGAAGAGACTTAAAAGAAACCCATGTGTACAGTGTTTGTTAAAAAATAAACCCTTATACTTTTTGAAAAAGAATATTCTTTAAAAAATTCTAGCAATATCTTTTAATAAACTATATCTGATTCCTATCTTTTCCGTTTGAAAATAAAAAAACGGTTTGTATTTCAATTGTCAATGGAGGTCTTTATTCAAATTCACATTCTCTGATTTACTTCTTCAACAAAAGGGGGGCGGCAAAGGGAGTGGCTACTGGAGCAGCAACAGCGGCGGGTGCTACGGCATAAGTGGCAGGGAAAGCAGCAGAGTGGGCAATGGTGTGGGCATTATAGCTGGAGGCATATGGGGCAACATAGGCGGCGCTACCAACAACGGCGGGGGCAGCATGGTAAGCCAAGGGAGCAGAGTACGCCAAAGGAGCGGAGTAAGCCACTGGGGCGGTATAAGCCAAAGGAGCAACAACACCGGGTTTAGCGGCAGCCAAAGCCAAGAGGGCGAAGAAGCAAACAGCGATCTAGAAATATAAGAATAAAAAATTAAAATATTTGTTTTTTTTTTATCGCCGAAATTGTATGCGTAACTTACGAATTTGAACATTTTGAGGTTGTGTGTTTGTTGTGGTTTCTTTATCGATTGACAATAAGAAATTGATGATAAACCGATGACGAACAATGACTTTTATACTAATTGCAATTATTTGACCACAAACGACTCTAATTCATTTGCTATGCTGGTCAGGTGCGTTAAAGGTTATTGCACTGTGGCAACAGACTACAGACACACAAACATACAAGTACATAGTAAAGTATTTGGTTTATAGGAAACAAATCAAAACCAGTAGCCATAGCAGTTACTATTTTTGGTTAACATTATATAGTGCAATAAAAACAATAAAACGTTTTTTCTAAAGGTTATTAATGTTAATTTGACAATGGTATGAAAATGAACAACATTCCAAATAGGTAAAGTGTTTGTTTTGGGGAAATACTGAAAAAAAAAATCGAATTGAAGGCAACATTTATTCATATTCCCATGGTGTTATTTTGATTTTTTTTTTACAAATCACTTGAATTCAAGAACATCCAAGAACCTTGATTTTATTTTGTTTACTTCAATGAATTCTAAATTCGAAACAAAATCATAACTTTCAAATTCATGTGGAATCATTTTGAAGCAGTTTTCTTATAAAAATCCGAATTTTCTCGCTATATGTTATCAATTTCAAATTGTCCAACAAATCGAAAACTTCTACAAAATGTTCAAATTCGTAAGTTAATTGAAAATCATTCAATATTTTTGGTATGTTGTATTAATTTAAAGATTATTTTATTGTTTTTTTAGATCGCTGTTTGCTTCTTTGCCATTTTGGCTTTGGCTGCCGCTAAACCCGGTGTAGTTGCTCCATTGGCTTATACCGCCCCAGTGGCCTACTCCGCTCCTTTGGCCTACTCTGCTTCCTTGGCTTACCATGCTGCCCCCGCCGTTGTTGGTAGCGCTGCTTATGTTGCTCCCTATGCCTCCAGCTATAATGCCCACACCATTGCCCACTCTGCTGCCTTCCCTGCCACTTATGCCGTAGCTCCCGCCGCTGTTGCTGCTCCAGTAGCCACTCCCTTTGCCGCTCCTCTTTTGTTGAAGAAGTAAATCAGAGAATGTGAATTTGAATAAATGACTTGAAAAAACATCTAAAAGACATTGTTTTATTTTTATACCCTACACAACTATGTTGTCAGGGTATTATAGCTTTGTGCAGCCCCAAGAGTTTGTAACGCCGCGAAATGTTGGTCCTAGACCAACCTTTAAGTATACCGATCGTCATATCTCGACTAGCTGAGTCGATCTGGACATGTGTGTCCGTCCGTCCGTCTGTCCATCTTATTTTGTAAACACGATACAGGCCACAGTTATGGACCAATCTTCACGAAATTTTGTAGGATGGGTTTTGCCCAATGAAGACACCTATCGGTTAATATCTAGGGGATGAAATGGACCAAATACTTAATTTTTATCGTTTTTTCTGGTCGCTCTAGAGGCCGCAATTATGACCCAAACATCGCGAATTTTTACATAGAGAAGGGGTTCGGGCCAAAGAATAAGCATGCCTGCTTTGACTTTTGTGTGAAAAATTATAAAATTTGTATTCTATAGCGTAAAGATTCACACCTGAAGGACGACGGTGACGACCAGATAATTATATTGTGATGAACTGGACCGAAAACATAATTTTTTGTGTTTTTTCGAGTCGATCTATAGGCTCCAATGGGAATAAGAAGATCATAATACAAGGGATGGGAATCTGGACAAGTAATTAGAAGGGCTGTACTGAACATTAGTAATAATTGTCGTCCTCTAGTTGGTCCAGATGGATCAAATATCGCGAAATATTGCCCAAGCTCAGAATATAAATCCACAGAAAGTTAGTTTTTCGTGGAAGTTGTGTAGGGTATCATATGGTCGTCCCCGTCCGACTATACTGCTCCGCTCACTGGTTTTTATTTTAAAATGTGAGCATTTGGAGATCTCCAAATTGACAAACAATTTTGTACGATTTTCATAATTTTATGAAAAATGGAGAAATGTTCTTGAGGAATGTCTGTAAAAATCTACACCTATTCCTAAAATATGACCTTCAAAAATGTTGTTTTTAATAAATCGTGGCCTAAACTGTCACTAGCCTTGAGATATGCTCTTTAAAAATTACATTTTTCTATGTTTTTTTTTCTTAACAAATACAAACACGGTTATTTCCGCCTGGACCGAATATTTTATACCATTCACCATGATGCGGGCATTAAAAAAATAAATTTTACCTTCCAAGAAATCTGAATGCGTATTGCAGCATCATCGTAAAATGCCGAAAATCGATCGGGACAGTTATATGGGGAGGCTATATCAGACGTAAATACAGCGATCTCTATAACGATTTTAAAAAAAACCGACGGATAGAATGAAACATGTGATCATTGACCAGACCCCTTCCCCCTGTGGGTTACGTTATGATAGTGAAATGATGTTCAGCCACCAGTTGTCTAGCACCTGCTTTTACTCGGACTTATTCAGACCATTGTGCTCGTTCTGAGTACCTGCAAAAGGATAAGATATAGAAGAGTGGAAAGTGTAAGAAAAAGGTAATAGAGGATAATGTCAGATATCCGCTAACATTTAGTAGCTAAAAATTATTATTGTTATATTTTGGGCGTAAAATAAAATCTTAAAGCAGCTGCTAGGCCTTGAAATCACTTCCTAAAAATACACATGAAAAAAACCAAACCAAACAGTCACTCTTATCGACCACTCTAACAAAATTCGCATATGTATTTTTCAAATTATTTCGATATTAATGCTAAATACAATATATCAAATAAGTGTTGATACGAAAAACAAGACCAAGCGAATGTTTAACATTGTATATGATTGTTTAAATGACGCAGAGCACGAACGTGTAAGTAAATAAGAAGAAACGAGACATGATAAACCAGTAAGGGAAGTAGTAAAGTCGGACAGCGCCGACTATATGATACCCTTCACCACTATGGGTATATTAAACAGGACTATTATGATTAAATTGGATAAAATAAAATATGTGATATTTATCTAAATGTGAATCGACTTATGTCTGTACTGCTAAAAAACGCAACTACGTTATTCTATGCTCAATTTTGTACGTTGTGCAAAATTGTACGTCAATCTGTCAAACATGAGGAGTTTGATGCACAATTACTTAAAATCGGACGAAATATATATGGAAGCTGTATCCAAATATGAACCGATTTCAACGAAATTTGTCACAGGTTAGGTTATACTAATTTCAGTAGGTTTTGTTCCTATCATCCATATATTGGCCTTGGCGCGTCAATTACTTAAAATCAATCTACAATATAAGGGAGCTATATCTAAATCATTCCAGCATCAATTCAGTACGCTATGCCAAATTTCGTGCAAATCGAAAGATATTTAGCGACTTTTGGAGCACCATTTACATTAAATGAGCTGTGCCAAATTGCATCCAAATCGGATTATGAATGCGGCCTGTACTTTGTTTTCAATTTAACACAAACAGACGGCAGACGGACGGATGGATGGATAAAAATTAAAACGACAAAGAATTTCTGTGCCATAGAAACACGCCACCACCACCAAAAACATTCCATAGTTGTTTTTTCCACTCTCTATGACAAGAATTTATGGTTTAAGAATTTATTATTTAACACTAGATTGCCGAAGGCGGTCCGTTTGGCCGTTTTTCAATTTCAAGTACAAAAGCAATTGTATATATTATGACACAGCTTTTTAAAATTTGGTGATTTTTTGTTCCACATAGAACTACGTTTATTGATCATAGTAGCTGCTTCCCCCCTCTTCCATTCGCCGTATTCACATGTGCTATGCCTATAATCGGTAATTTTGACCTCTTGTGAAATATTAAATAATCAAACTACTTTTATTTACTTTATTGTACAAAGTACATTTCTTATATGACCAGATCAGTACAATAACATCGAAAACCGTTTGCTACTCTAGAAACAAAAACGAACACACATATCGGAGCAAAATTAATTTTATATTTATATAGCAGGACCCGTGGCGCTTCGCTGCCCCTGCTGAAGTTATCAAATTAAAATTTAGATATGATCAATTAGTTAGTTAGAAATTTAGAAAATATTGCAGTCTTATATAGGACTGCAATATTTTCTATTGCTGATTTTCAATATGCTGATTTTTAAAATGCAGTAAAAAGTGGATTTTCCGTTGATCCTATCATGCTCATTTTTGTATGGATGGTGTGTATTTACACCTTCGTTATTCAGGCAAATTTTGAAAACGGCATCTGTAACCGTTCCTAAGATAAACGCATATTACATGTTCAGAAATTTTGAGGTATGTTTACTGTTGATGCTATAACTCCGCATCCACGCGGAATTTTAAAACTTTATATAGCCTATGTTACTTTCAGGGCATACCCCGACATACAGTGTAAATCTCATTAAGATCTGTTCAACGGTTTTGGCGTCTATCGGTAACATACAAACAAACAAATTTTTTCTATTTATACCCTACACAACTATGTTGTCAGGGTATTATAGCTTTGTGCAGCCCCAAAAGTTTGTAACGCCGCGAAATATTGGTCCTAGACCCACCTTTAAGTATACCGATCGTCATATCTCGACTAGCTGAGTCCATCTAGACATGTGTGTCCGTCCGTCTGTCCATTATAATTTGTAAACACGATACAGGCCACAGTTATGGAGCAATCTTCACGAAATTTTGCATGTAGAATGAATTCTTGCCAATGAAGACCCCTATTGTTTTTGGGAAAGATCGGTTGGGCAAGAGGTTGAAAATATCACGAAATATTGCCCAGGCTCGGAAAAAAACATCCGTAAAAAATTTGAGGTCCGTGGTAGTTGTGTAGGGTATCGTATGGTCGGCCCCGTCCGACTATACTGCTCCGCTCACTGGTTTATATATATAGATTTTATATTCACTCTTAGAGTAAGCACTTACTATTTTTCGAACATTTTGTCCGCGCTCTTATTTTTCAAAAAGAGAAACTCGAGAGCCCTCCCACCGAAAACAAATAATAACAACATTTTGTATGATTGTAAATAATGTTAAAAATATTTAAAAATAAGTTTAAGAAATTCTTTACACAATAAAAATTCTTTCAGAATGACCTCATTTTGGCCGATTTTAGGCAATATAGGTATATACAAAATCCCAGTCTTTCTAGTGTTAAATATTTATGAATTGCATTCATAAAATGCAGAAACCCCGACATTCATACAATATACGAATTTTATTTTCTGTGTAGTCATTGAGGACAAAGATGTGTACAGTTATAATTTCTGTATTCGAATTTTACAAATTATGCCATCAGAATTATTTTTCATTCTTGTAAAAAAGAATCTAGAGAATAATTTAAAATAATTTTTCCGTCGATTTTACATTTGATTTTCTTGTTATTGGTCTTTTATTTTTCAGAAATACTATACTGCATCTTCTGAATGCAAGGATGAAGCGATGCGAAATTTTGTTCATATCATATTTAGGATAGTTACATTAAATCTGTGAACAGAACAATATTCTACGATTTTCAAAAAAAAAAAAAAAAAGAGTTAAGAAAATCCAAAATAGACCTTGAAAATATGGTGTTTAAAACACTACGCTTCCTTCTGCAACTAGCCCTTGAAAATTCATTCTGCGACAATCCCTTGAAAATATTCTTAAAAAATATACATATGTATGTCTATATGTGATCTTGGCGTTGATAAATATTGTTTTAGATGTTTAGTCCCTTATAAATTGTCTTTAAAAATCCGGATATAGTCCTTGAAAATTGTTATTTAACAATCCACGCTTGTAGCTGCTACTAGACTTTGAAAAGCTAAAATTTCCCAAATTTTCTCAAAACATTCAAAAATAATAACATTTAAATTTCAGTTTGTCATTTTGTTTGTCACAATTTTATTCAAATCCATTATCTCTGATTTACTTCTTCAACAAAACTGGAGCAGCGGCGAAAGTGGTGGCTACTGGAGCAGCAACTGCGGCGGCAGGGGCAACGGCGTAGGTGGCTGGGAAGGCAGCAGAGTGGGCAATGGTGTGGGCATTGTAGCTGGAGGCATATGGGGCAACATAGGCAGCACTGCCAACAACAGCGGGGGCAGTGTGGTAAGCCAATGGAGCAGAGTAGGCCAAAGGTGTAGAGTAAGCCAAGGGAGCGGTATAAGCCAAAGGAGCAACTACACCGGGTTTAGCGGCAGCAACAGCCAAGAGGGCGAAGAAGCAGACAGCGATCTAGATAATTGGAAAAGAAAATATTCAAATCAATAAAAAACCAAATAAAATCCTGAATATTTGTTTTAACTTACGAATTTGAACATTTTGTTGAGGTTTGGTGGTTGGTTTGTTTGTTTTGATTGACAATTAAAAATTGATACCTCCTAAATCGAAAATTGTGATTTTTATACCAAAACGACGCTACAGAGTTTACAAATGTCAGCTGTGTTTGTTATGCACGGTGGTGCGCACGAAAAACGGTTATACATAATTTACATACACACATACGAGTACAAATATAAATTATGGCTTAACTTCATAGGGTATCAGTAGCCATTAAAGACAGTTTTATTGCTGATGGTGTTGTTGGGGTAGCTAATGGGCAATCGCCGGAATTATAATTTTTGTCTAACGGATGTGATTCATGATTGGTTAGAATTAATTAATAAATATTCATTATATAGTTTCGAAAATTCTAGAAATAAAATATAGGTTGAAGGTGACAATAGGGTGTTGGCAAAGGCAGACAGTCAGACAAAAATTTATATATTGACCAATAGGGATAGAATTAAATCAATATGCGGGCGATTATATGATATCCAAAATACGTTTTTTGTCGCAGTCTAAATATTGACTGTATTTGACATGATGGAATGTCATATAGTCACATTGTGAGTGTGAAGGAATATAACACTATGCTGTATTTCTTTAGATCACACCCACGGCCATCACATATAATGGATATATAACGAATTCAAAGCACCACTATGTTTATCAAATGGTTTAACCCTTCAGCACATGCGTTTTGCATATTAAAGTGGTTTCAGAAGTGTGAAAATAATTTTAACTTTTCGTTATAAAAGTATTGGAATTCTCATCAACTAATATCAATTTTAAATTGTCAATCAAACCAAACAAACCAAACCTCAACAAAATGTTCAAATTCGTAAGTTATTTTGAATTTTCAAGAATTATATTTTAAATATATTAATTTTTATATCATTTTTAGATCGCTGTTTGCTTCTTCGCCCTCTTGGCTGTTGTTGCCGCTAAACCCGGTGTAGTTGCACCTTTGGCTTATACCGCTCCCGTGGCATACTCTACTCCCTTGGCGTACTCTACACCGTTGGCCTACTCTGCTCCTTTGGCTTACCACACTGCCTCTGCCGTCGTCGGTAGTGCTGCCTATGTTGCTCCCTATGCCAGCAGCTACAATGCCCACACCATTGCCCACTCAGCTGCCTTCCCAGCCACCTATGCTGTTGCCCCTGCCGCCGCTGTTGCTGCTCCAGTAGCCACCACTTTCGCTGCTGCTCCAGTTTTGTTGAAAAAGTAAATCAGAGATAATGAATTTGAATAAATTGATGAACCAAGTTAAAGACTGAATACCAAAAAAAATATTGTGTTAATTTGATGACTTGCATGATTTTAGTCGATTGCTCCAAAAATGGAACTTCAACGAATTTTATATCTTTAGCCCAAGTTTCTAATATTTTCGACGATGTAGAGGCCGTAGACGCCATGAGGATCTTTAAAACAAAATAGAACCGTTATATGGATTATTGGACAAAAAACTTTGTGGTATTACGGAAATCGGTATCGATGAGATCCATACAGAACTCAAATAGCAGAAAGTCTTTTATAAAAATTGGACTAGGATCTATAATTTACATTAAAACAGAAAAGTTATTGAAAAGCCTAAAACATTACATATTTCAAAACGGATGGTTCTGCTTTACAAAAACGTAGAACTGTGCCTTTTTGGAACCCGCAAGTAAAAAGTTTTGTCGGAATTCTGTATAAGATTTGCCACATAAATTCGCTTGAAAAATGTGTCTGAAATTTTCAAATATCTAAATAAAAACCAGTAAGGAAAGTAGTAAAGTCGGACAGGGCCAACTTTATGATACCCTTCACCACTTTGGGTGTATTCAACAGGACCATTGGTACGTTTCGTGTCAACCGTTGCAACATTTACCTAAACTCCAACGAACATACAAATAGGAGCTTTATGGAAATCTCGATTTCAACAAAATTATATGTTAACCGCAAAACTTTGGGTCTTTAGTGCAAACTTTACATAAAATCGAAGAAAAATATATATGGGAGCTATATCTAAATCTGAACCGGTTGTCACAAAACTAAACACACAGCATTTTAGACTCAATTCAGTCCGCTATACCAAATTTTATGCAAATCGAATGATATATAGGGACATTGGTGAACCATTTACATAAAATGGGACGACAATATATATTGGAGCTATATCTAAATCTGAACCGATTTTCGCGAAACTTCGCACAAATCATTTTAGACTCAATTCAGTCCGCTATACCAAATTTCATGCAAATCGAATGATATATACGGACATTGGTGCACCATTTACATAAAATCGGAAGAAAATATATATGGTAGCTATATCTTAATCTGAACCGATTTTCGCGAAACTTCGCCCACATCATTCTAGAGTCAATTCAGTTGGCTATACCAAATTGCATGCAAATCGTATGATATATAGGGACTTTGGTGCACTATATACCTAAAATCGGACGAAAATATATATGGGAGCTATATCTAAATCTGAACCGATTTTCACGAAACTTAATACACATCATTCTAGACCCAATTCAGTACGATATGCCAAATTTCGTGCAAATCCAATGATATATAGGGACATTGGTGCACCATTTACATAAAATCGGACGAAAATATATATGGGAGCTATATCTAAATCTGAACCGATGTTCTCCAGTTTCAATGGGGTTCGTCCTTGGGCCAATCATGTGACCTGTGCCAAATTTCATCCAAATCGGATCATAAACGCGACCTGTACTTTGTTAACAAAAATACATGGACGGACGGACAGACGGACATGCATAAGGATAATGTACAAGTTAATTTGAATTAAGGCTGTTAATGCAAATTAAGGCTGTCGTCTGTCTAAGCTATAAGGATCTTATGTACAGTATACCCAAAGTCTAATTTAATAGATTAAGGTCTCAATGGGGGCGAATAATCTCCGATCGATATTTCGGTATATAGGAATTTTTAAGTCTTACAGCCTGTTTTTGTAAAATTCCAAACGAACTAATTCGAGTGACTTAGACCAAACCTTTATTTATGTTTATAAATGTTTTCTGATTCAAAACAAAAATAAATGGCATATTTTTCAAAACCAAGGATTTTGGTCGTAAGTCACTCGAATTCATTCGTTTGGAATTTTACAAAAACAGGCTGTTAGACTCATTTTCCAATCGATGTGACTACGTTTTAGCATTACGAAGTAACAGTAATGTGGTAATTCCGGAGTTTTGAGTGTAAACAATTTCCTCACATAACATTTTGAATATAAGTCCATTGTGACCCCCTACAAAGGTCACGCGTCAATTTCGATATGTTCAAGATTTTATCCCAATTTTCGACCTGAGTGTCTCCAGGTTGGTATTTATTCTCAATGCAGTAATTTGTCATGGCATAGCTCGCTATAGATTTTCGATATTTTGAATGTCAATTTTTCGATAGAGTGAAAATATAAATCGGGCCGAGTGAACTTAATGACGTTATTGCTTGTTAATTATAGGTTTATGCTTGGAGATAGCTCCAATATAAATGTCTCCCCAGGTTTTTAGAAATGCCAAATTATGAGCTTAATTGTTAAACCCATTTGTCAGCCATTTGACATTTCGGGTTCAAGATGATAAAAATCTCTTTGCTAAAAATCTATGGCTCAACGTTTTAACATATCACATAAGTTAAGGCCAATTTTTTGAGATTCTTTGGAAATTTATTGAAATGTTAATGCTCAGCTTCAACAGGAGTATATTCTTCTTTCAAAGGTCGATGTATTTTATCAATTCACATTCCCTGTCGCTCTGATATATCCACATCTTTGAATAATATATATAGCCGTATTTTGCATTGAAGGACATTACGTGTAATTTCAGGACTTCGATCATCACCAAGAGTAATAAAGCGAACGGAAATAATCATAAATGATAGAGATAAGCTTGGCAAGATTTTCATTGGTAAAAAGTAGTAACAGCAATGGTGAGACCACCTGTGGCCTTACACTTCCATATATTATTTTTCCTGAAATACTTAAGTTGTGTTCAACGTTTACGATTCAAATTAAATTGTATTGTAATTAACTAAAAAAAAAAACACATTGACGCACCAGACACGCATACAAAGTAGTTGTGTGAGTGTGTGCCTTAACGTGTGTGTTTACACAAAATAAACGTATAAATATCATTCACATCTGGCAATACAGTATCAATTTCATATTGTCAATCAAAAGAAATAATCTAAACCTTAACAAAATGTTCAAATTCGTAAGTAATTTAGCGGATATTAAACGAATATCTGGCGGAGGTACTAATTTCTAAAATTTGTATTTCAGATCGCTGTCTGCTTCTTCGCCCTCTTGGCTGTTGCTGCTGCTAAACCCGGTGTAGTTGCTCCTTTGGCTTATACCGCTCCCGTGGCTTACTCTGCTCCCTTGGCCTACTCTGCTCCATTGGCTTATCACGCTGCCCCCGCCGTCGTCGGTAGTGCTGCCTATGTTGCCCCCTATGCCAGCAGCTACAATGCCCACACCATTGTCCACTCAGCTGCCTTCCCAACCACCTATGCTGTTGCCCCTGCCGCCGCTGTTGCTGCTCCAGTAGCCACCACCTTCGCCGCTGCTCCAGTTTTGTTGAAGAAGTAAATCAGAGATAATGGATTTGAATAAATTTTAGATGACCAAAGTGATAAACTGAAAAAAATTGTTCTTTCATTTGAAATCAATATTTTTGTACCACACTCCACAATAATGTGGTAAAGTTGGCATACAACACTATAAAATATTCATCGCAGACCCCATAAATACTCGATTTAGCCATGCCAATACTTCTCTCAATATTTAAGACCTGGCGAACCACTTGTTATAGGCGGTCAAAATTTGGCTAACATGTTTTTAATGTCGAAACTAATACTGGTATAGGAAATGGGGTCTCTGGGTCCAAGATTTGATATAGCTCTCATGTAAACGTGCTTCCTGATTTTACGTATTTTCTGTCTCTTAGACACATTTATAATCAGAAAACGAGGACAAATTCAATAAAGTTTTGCATGGATGTTTGGTACCCATAAATAAATCTTTGTTTCAAATTACTACCAATTTGATTTAAAATCTTGAGCCCAGAGACCCCATTTCTCATACCAGTATTAGTTTGGCAAAAAATTTCAATTACAAATTACAAATATCGGTCCATGATCAAGTATGGGCCCCCATATAATTTCATTACTTTGAGCATTTCAGATATGTTTTTCAGTTGACTACACAGGCCCATTATAATAGTTTATAGGTATTTCCCAACTGAATAAAATATGGTCCGATTTTAGAATTACGAAATTTGGCATATACATTGTTAAGACTCCTAGGATGTTTTGTATGTAACGGTACCCCTAATCTTCGAATTTGAAGCTTATGGATATGGCTGTAACTTGTTTACTCATTGAGTAATAATTTTCTGTACTAAAAAGTATTAACTTCATAGGATAGGCCCCATATAAGTCTACATCCCCTATTTCGATATTTTGAATCAACCTACCAAAAATTATCAACATCGGTTTACCGTTTAGTACAGCCCCCTTATAACAGCACCGATACACGTTCTGGTCCATTCATGGTTGTTGTTGTAGCAACAGAATACATGTCGTTATGTCATGCATTCAGGAATGCTGCAACTTCAGCGGGTTGCGTACAAAGTGAATTCGGCGATAGGTGAGTAGGTGGTCCTAGTTCACATGCCGGACATGTGTTAGGTATCGAGCCGTCAATTCTTGCCCAATATGAATTGAGGCGGTTGCACCATCCTGATCTTAGTTGAGCTAAGACTACTCATGTTTGCCTTGGCAGCTGCTTCTCCTCAGCTGCGATGGATGGGGGGTGGTCTCCAATTATGGTATTCACTCGATATTGCTCTACTGCCTGAGCGACTGCATCCGTGTGAATACCATTCAGACCTGCTTGATAGGCTTCTTGATCTAGAGGTTCACGCTTGTACCTTTGGACCTCTCTCTTTAGATCATGAAAATCTGATCTGACGTGCCTGGGTGGGGGAGTCCTGTCCATAAAGGCTGTCGAACGTTACTCCCAATATCTTGGGGTAGTTGGTGGTCGGAATCAATTCTCCATCGACCATTATGTTCAGTGGGAGCTTCATTTCAGCCGTCCATGTGGTGAACAGTGTGGCTGTTGATTTGGTGGTGGATATTTTCATATTCCTCAGATGGAAGTAGTTAACAATATCGGCTATGTAGACGTTTAGCCTCTCACATATATCATCAATAATGGGACCCGACGCCATGATCGTGCAATCATCCGCATACATTACGATCTCTATGCCGTCCGGTAAAGGTAGAGGTTAAACAGTTCCGGAGATATCACCCCTCCTTGGCGAACTCCCTGTTTCACTCTACGGGGTTTAGACTTCCTGTTTCTGAATTCCACATACTACTGGCGTCCACACATATAGTTGATAATCCAACGTTTCAAACACGGTCGGAGATTTGTCCTCTCTATATCCTCGAACAGCTTGGCATGGTAGACGGTATCGAAGACCTTCGATAGGTCAAGTGCCACCATAACTGTTCGGTTGCACGGCCTGTTCTGTTTGAGCCCTCTGCTAATATGTTTGGAAATGGCGTGTAATGCTGTTGTTGAACTATGTATCTTACGGAATCCATGTTGGTGTTGGGCAACTGGAAAACTGCTTCTCAACGATGGGAGGAATAGCGCCTCAAGTGTCTTCGCTACCGGCGACAGGAATGAAATCGGCCTGTACGATTCACCCCTGCTGGCATCCTTGCCTGGCTTCAACTAGCGGGACCACCCTGCATATTTTCCAGGCTTCAGGAACTATGTGGGTGGTTAACGACAAGTTGAGGGCTGATGTTAGGTACTCTACTCCAGGTTCATCCAGCTGCTTTAGCATTACCATGGAAATTCCGTCCGGGCCCAACGCTTTGGATGACTTAGCGTTATTAATGACATCTGCAACATCCTCCTTCGTAAATTGTGGTGGTTCCTCCTCAGCTCGGAGTGCCCTTATGCGACGTAGCACACTCCTTTTCGCCCTGTCACTCTCAGGGTGCTCTATGAACCGCCGGTTAAAATAACTCGCGCACCTCTTCGGGTCTGTTACAGTTACGTCGTTAAATGTAACAGCCGTCCTGTCATTTTTCCTTCCAGGATTTGAGAGTGACTTAACCGTTGCCCACAATTTACTTGTTTCGGTGGCAATGTTGCGTTGCTTCAGGTGGTCTAGCCAATTTTTCCTTTTGTGCTCGCATACTAATCTGTTGACTTCATGGGTAAGCTCTCGCACCTATGGGTCTTCAGGAGTAGTACGACGGAGCTCATCACGCTCATTAGCCAATACCGTTGCTTCTGCTGGGAAGTTAGGTCTTACATTCATGGTAGGTCCGTTTGGTATAAAAGTAGGTCCAAGTTTTGACATAGTTAGGGTAGCGCCTCATCGTCAATATCACACTCATTTTCCAACTATGGTGGCTTTAATTTGACATTCCGGGATATTAAAGGGTAGAACACATTTTTGCGGAATATTGTCGCTATATTTCTAATATTATATCATTTTATACCTTCCGCTATAGTATGGAGGGTATATTAATTTTGTTTTTCCGTTTGTAACTCATCGAAATAATCATTTCCGACTATATAAAGTATAAATATTCTTGATCAGCGTAAAATTCTATGACGATATAGCCATGTCCGTCTGTATGTTGTAAGCACTCTAGCGTCTAAACGAATTGAGATATATCGCCAAAATTTAGCATAGAGTCGTCTTTTGTCTGCAGGCAGGTCAAGTTCGATTCTGGGCTTTATCGGTCCACGTTTAGGTATAGCTCCCATATAAGAGTACTCTCCAATTTTCGGTATTTTGGTATTTCTGGAGCGCGTTTTTCAACCGAATTCGCTGAAATTTGGTACTTTGGGTTCTTATTGGGTACCAAATATCTCCACTAAAAATTATAAATATCGGTCCACTTTTTCTGGTACCTCCATATAACGGTATCTCCTAATTTTCAGTATTTTGGGGGTTTTGATCGTAAATATTCGCCGAATTGGTTGTAATTTAGTATTTTGAGTTCTTAATAGGTAAAAAATCTCTCCGCAAAAAATTATGAATGTAGGTCAATTTTTTCAAATAGCCCGCATATAAGGGGACCCCCAATTTTCGGTATTTCTTGGGGTTCTTGAGTGCGTTTTTCAAGCGAATTTGTTGCAATTTGGTATTTTGTAGACGAATATGGTAACAAATTCCCTTCCAAAAATTATTAATATTTGCCCCCTATTTGGGTTAGTCCCCATATAACCCCCTTTTTATATTAAAATAGTTAACAGATTTGTTCCGCGTTTTGAGTTTGGTTCTAAGACTCTGATGTAATCGTTTCACCTGCGGAGGACATCGAGATAAAAAAGTAGAACGTAAGGTTCAATAATAAACTATAGCCGTATTTAGATCTAGCCCCAGTGTAGAGGTTCCATAAGGTTCGATAATTAACCATATATATATATATATATTCATATATATGAACTGTAACCCGCATTTAGGCCTAGCCCCTGTGCGAGATGTACCCGAAGGAGGGGTCCGATATTCCCCATCTTCGAACTTGAACTTAGATTGGAAGAAATAATAAGATGGACAAAGTTTAGATGAAATCTAATTTTTTGGAAACGGATTTGGCCCAAAGAAACATGGGGTCTAGAACCAATTTTTTGATGAGCCACATTTTCATCGTATTAAAGGCTGAGAGTATAGTTATCCATTAAAAATTTCTGAAATTTGTATTATGGTTTACATAATCCCTTTTTAGAAATGTCGGTATAGGTCCACTGTTTGGTACGTTCCCTATATTTTCATTTCTAGTATCTGTCAGTATATGGAGGGTATCCAAAGTTCGGCCCGGCCGAACTTAACGCTTTTTCACTTGTCTAACCTAATTTTCTCTACGACGTGACTATAATTTGGCCTATCGGAAACTAGTATAATAGGTTAATTGTTTAAAATAGCATCCGTTATATAATGTTCTGTAATGTCCCGACTGATTTAAAGAGTTCTGAAAGCACATCATATGTTGGAGTGTATAAGAAGCCCTTGGTCCTTGTTTTGGCTTATTTCCAAATACAAAGATGTTGGACAATGGCAACGACAAAATCAATCTCTATTCCATACTTAAAAATGAGGATACTCTAATGTGAGAGTAGGTCCAAAATAATGGACCTAGTCTCACATTATATTATATCGATAAAATGATCTCTGTTTTTATGGAGAGTTATTAATAAAAACAACAAGAATTTGGTTAATCACTTGGGTCAGCACAGTTTATTCGAATCCAATTATCTCTAATTTACTTTTTCAACAAAACTGGAGCAGCGGCGAAGGTGGTGGCAACTGGAGCAGCAACAGTGTAGGTGGCTGGGAAGGCAGCAGAGTGGGCAATGGTGTGGGCATTGTAGCTGCTGGCATAGGGAGCAACATAGGCAGCACTGCCGACGACAGCGGGAACAGTGTGGTAAGCCAAAGGAGCAGAGTAAGCCAAAGGTGTAGAATAAGCCAAGGGAGCGGTATAAGCCAAAGGAGCAACAACACCGGGTTTAGCGGCAGCCAAAGCCACAAGGGCGAAGAAGCAAACAGCGATCTGAAAAAGTACAAAAGTTTGAAATTAGTAAATCAGGAAAATATTTGGTTTAAATATTCTCTAAAACACTTACAAATTTGAACATGTTGTTAAGTTTAGTTGGTGTTGGTTTGTTTTAATTGTCAATGCGTAATTGATGGTGTATTACCCGGGCTATATGATATTTATACGATTAAATTGTTTTCAAATTTAATTATAACACATTCCAAATAAATTCTGTACTTGATATGCGTAACTTGTGCGTAAATTAAATACAAGAAGACATAATTGAAATTATATTGTTGTTTTAATATTGTTCTTGTCATGTCGGAATTTAGAATTTTGGAAAACAAAGTAAACATGAAAGTGAAGGTTAGCTGTTTATGCCCAGGTATTTAAAATAATTACCTGTTTCAAGAATATCATTTAAAATATGTAAACAGAATATATAGAAAAATTTAGAATATCCGATTGCTGATATATACGGCTATTGACGGTATTCTAAAACATTAATCTGTATTGAATAATTTCTGGAAAGAAAATTCAAAATGTCAAATTAAAGCTAGTTCGATGAAAATCCAGTTCACTTTCATGTGGGGGTATATAAAAAACATGAAACTATATTAGGGATTTTCCGTAGAAATGTGTTTATCCTCCAATATCCGGGAATGCTAAATTGCAGGGAAAATGCGCCTAAAAATACTGACAACGTGGTGATAACCATATATGAGGGCTATGTCAAAACGTGAACATCTTCAAGAATTGTTTATACAAAATTACAGCACCCATCTCTGAGGATGCTTTCAAATATTGAAAATTTGATCGTTAACGGAGGTATACAAAATTTTAATCCAATATTGATAATTTCTGGTAGGAAGATTTGATACCCCATGAGAATCTGAATAAGTAACTTAGAGACAAATCTTTCTGTTATTAGATAGCGGTTGGACTTTTATACCTACCAATTTCATATTTAAGTTTGTTTTATTTATATACGTAAGCAACAACAAAAATCATTTTAATTCAACTTATTTTTATTTGTAATCAGCTTAAAATACGCACAGGTCTCGAATACCAACTAATGTGCGAACACAAATTAACCGTATAAATATCATCAACGGGCGGTAATCCAGTATCAATTTCGTATTGGCAATCAAAACAAACAAACCTCCCCCAAACCCTAGCAAAATGTTCAAATTCGTAAGTATTGAAGAGGATATTAATCAAATACCTTGCAGAGTTAATAATGTGTATGATTTATTCTATTTCAGATCGCTGTCTGCTTCTTCGCCCTCTTGGCTGTTGCTGCCGCCAAACCCGGTGTTGTTGCTCCTTTGGCTTATACCGCTCCCTTGGCTTATTCTACACCTTTGGCCTACTCTGCTCCTTTGGCTTACCACACTGCCCCCGCTGTCGTCGGTAGTGCTGCCTATATTGCTCCCTATGCCAGCAGCTACAATGTCCATACCATTGCCCACTCTGCTGCCTTCCCAGCCACCTACACTGTTGCTGCTCCAGTTGCCACCACCTTCGCCGCTGCTCCAGTTTTGTTGAAGAAATAAATCAGAGATAATGGATTTGAATAAATTGTGATAACCGAAGTGATTAACCAATTAGTTGTTGTTTTAATTAAGGGTCACTCCACATATTTCAAGCGAATTTGATGTACACAAGATGTTCAATATGGTTTTAAATTATTTTTTGGTCTTTTGATAGGTTTCTTCATATTGGCGGATATAAAGAAATAAGTCCGGTTGGATTTAATGTATTAGGAATTGTATGAACAGATTTGGAGAATTTAGTATATGCGGGCCTATGTTGAGACATAGACCCCAAAAAAGGTCCCGATGTACTTTTTGACGAACCACCTTAAGGTGTTTTGACATGACCCTGTATGAAGGTCCGATCTATTATAATTACTTTAAAAGCGATGGGTCTAAAATATTCTGTTCTGACGAACTTAATGACGTGTTAGCTTGTTAGACATTCCAACATTATAAAGGAGGTATTTTTACTTTTTTGAATCCTATCGAAAATATTGTATATATAGCATTTGTTTTTTAGGTCATTTTTATACCCTTTGCCACACTGTGGCACAGGTGGCAAAAGGAAACGAGATAGTCAAATTTAGGAGTTAGGATAGCCTAATGAGTGCCAAGTTCTATTGAAATCCATTGATATTTAGATATAGCTACCATATACAGTCGAATTCGGATAAGCGAATTTTCAAACACTTTACTTCGCCATTCTCGATTTTAATTTTTCAAGATTTTCAATGGGCTGGTATATCCCCTTAAGAGAAAAATATCATTTTGGTAAGGGCGACGAAATTCATTAACATTTTTATGTGCAGCCCTATGTAAATGGTGTACCAAAGATCCAATGTTATGCCGATTGACTCAAAATTTTGCACATTGTACTGAAGTAAGGATAGCCTAACGTGTGCCAAGTTTTATTGAAATCGGTTCAGATTTAGATATAGCTACCATATATAGTCTCGTTTGATTTTTAGTAAATGGTGCACCAAAGATCAAAAATATGGCCGATACGTACTAAACGCACTGAAATTAGCTAACATAACCTGTGACAAGTTTCATTGAAATCGGTTAATGTTTGGATATAGCTTCCATATATATTTTTTGCCCGATTTTAAGAAAATTGTGCACTAAACACATCATCTTTGTCAGATTAACATGAAATTTCGCACAACATGAACAAAGAATGACATATTTTACATCACATATTTTAATTCAGCCAACTTAATGTTAATAGTCCTTCCGAAATATACCCATATTGGTGAAGAGTATCATATAATGGGTCCTTTCCGACTTTACTTCTTTCCTTACTGATTACTATTGGTTCCGGAATATATGCAGTAGCTAGCGCTCGTGTGTGTCAATTTTTATGTGTAGAATCCATAACTGATAATTTTTGTCACATTCTGAAAATAAATTTGTTTCAATATGATCTTCTTTCGATTGTGTAGCGAATTCCCTTATCATGAACTATGTTATAACAAGTTTACGTATGGGGCACTCCAATTTTCGGTATTTTGAGATTTGAAGAAGATATACCATCAAATGAGATTTCAAACTGTTATTTCTGATCCCCACGATGTTAAAAATGTTCTTTAGTAAAAAAAATTGTCGGTATTTATATACGTTTGTGTTAAATAAGGGATATCTTTCTTTATATCAAACAAAACTTGTCAAAAATTGCAGAAGTCCATAACTCCTGAGATATGGGACTTAAAAATGTCGTTAGGCCTAATGTATTTCCCTATCACAAAATGTGCATCTATATGAATCGGCTGAGGATCTCGAGAAATGGAGCAAAGAAATATTTAAAATAAAAGAATTTATTCAGTTTGCCATTTCGTCTATTACAATTTATTCATATCCATTATCTCTGATTTACATCTTCAACAAAACTGGGGCAGCAGCGAAAGTGGTGGCTACTGGAGCAGCAACAGTGTAGGTGGCTGGGAAGGCAGCAGAATGGGCAATGGTATGGGCATTGTAGCTGGAGGCATAGGGAGCAACATAGGCAGCACTACCGACGACAGCGGGGGCAGCATGGTAAGCCAAAGGAGCAGAGTAGGCCAAAGGAGCGGAGTAAGCCACTGGGGCGGTATAAGCCAAAGGAGCAACTACACCGGGTTTAGCGGCAGCAACAGCCAGGAGGGCGAAGAAGCAGACAGCGATCTAGAAATAATTACACAAAAGATAACAATTAGTGTCCATTCAAATTAATTCCACAAATAACAAATAAACTTACGAATTTGAACATTTTGTTGAGGTTTGTTGGTTGTGGTGGTTTGATTGACAATTTAAAATTGATACTCAAACACTAAAATTTTATGATATATATACTAAAAAACTAGTAGCAAAAAAGTTTTAAAATTTAATCTTAATTTTGTATGCAGAACTCGAACATCAAAAAATTTAAATACAAATTACAAACATACACACAAAAAACATTATTTTGTTTAGGTGCATGGGTATTAAAGTACATTTGATTGTCGCTGGGCAAGAAATTGTTTTTGTTTGCGGAAGGTTATGATCAACTCAGAATTGTTGTTTTTAAAATTTTCATTAATATCTATTTATGGAATGTTAAAAACTGTAACTCAGTACTGGACTAAAAATTATAATTAAAGACTATAAATTCAGAACAATAGAGAAAGTAAGAGTTCATGCTATTAACTTGAATTCTTCTTCAGAAAACGTTATTTAAAATATCAAAAAGAGTAACTTTTAAATATCCATCCTTGTAGCTGTCGAAAATCCACCCTTGTAGCTGTCCAAAATATTCTTATAAAAATCCACGCTTATTGACTTGAAAGTCCTTGAGAATAATAGTCTTTATAATATATGCGTACAGCTGTGAATGTCCTTGAAAACAATATTATCTTTAAGAATCCTCTCTTTAATATCCCTTAAGAATATATTCTTTAAAAAATCCAGGCAAATTGATGCGGTAGTCTTTGATAAAATGTTCCTTAAAAATTCTCGCTTATTGATTTAAGGCTCAATGAGTGTATATTCTTCTTCCAAAGAAATTACGTTTATATTAATATATTAATTCTGGAGAAATTATTCTTAAACCAGTAAGGAAAGCAGAAAAGTCGGACGGGCCGACTATATGATACCCTTCACCACTTTGGGTATATTCAACAGATGATTCCTAACAGAATCGAAATTGGATAACAGAGATACAAATTAAATTGGATCCATAAACATGTCATTCTGCAACCGATACTAAATTTTTCATTTGGTCAGATATAGAAGCTATATCTAAATCTGAACCGATTTTCAGGAAACTTAACACACACCATTCTAGACCTAATTCATTACGCTGTGCAAAATGTCGTGCAAATCGAAAGATATATAGGGGCTTTGGTGGACCATTTACATTAAATCGGACGAAAATATATATGGGAGCTATATCTAAATCTTAACCGATTTTTCCCAATTTCAATAAGGCTCGTCCTTGGACCAAATAAATGAGCTGTGCCAAATTTCATCCAAATCGGATAATAAATGCGACCTGTATTTTGTTCACAAAATTACATGGACGGACGGACGGACATGCGTAAATCGACTCATATTCTATGCATATTCTCAAAAGGAACCATGTGTCTATCTCGTTTCATTTTGCCTGTTACAAACATAGGCCACAATTTTAAGCCGAACATCACAACACAACCCACGATGAAGGGAATCTGGACAAGTAATTAGATGAGCTGTAATGAATATTAGTAATATTTGCTGACCTCTAGTCGGTCAAGAGTGTGCAAATATCGCGAAATATTGTCCTAGCTCCTAGTTGTGTAAGGTATCATATTCGGCTTGAGAGCGTCACTGGTTTTAAAACCTTCTCAAGGAATATTAAAATTATAAGTGTGTGTGTGATTTTTTTTAATATTTTCTCAAAGGCTTTTACATCACTTTAGCTTTTTATACCCTTCACCACACTGTGGTACAGGGTATTATGTATCTGTGCATATGTTTGTAACAGGCAAAATGAAACGAGATAGACACATGGTTCCTTTTGAGAATATGAGTCGATTTACGCATGTCCGTCCGTCCATGTAATTTTGTGAACAAAATACAGGTCGCATTTATTATCAGATTTGGATGAAATTTGGCACAGCTCACTTATTTGGTCCAAGGACGAACCTTATTTAAATTGGAAAAAATCGGTATAGATCGACTCAAAAAAAAAAAAAAAAAAAAAACTCAAGTTTTCGATCCACATTATCCCAGAATTATTATCTGATCATCACCGAGAAATCCTTGGCCGTAACTGGAATCTCATGGAACATTTCAAAGCGATCATCGCTATATTTGCGCCCTCCACTGTGATAATGTGTTACTAAATAATATCTAAATACGTAAGCACCTGTAAATATTTAAGTGTAACTCCCACATCCAAGTATATACGACAATATAATTGGTATCAATTTAAATGCCAACCACTCCTCTTGGATATACTATCAACTTCTCGAGTCTATGTCCTTCAGGAGTAAATATATACGCCACAGAATACAAATTTTGTAATTTTTCACACAAAAATCAGGGTCTATTTGACCCGATAATATTGACCGATCTTTATAAAAACAGGCATGCTTATTCTTTGGCTCGACCCCCTTCTCCATGTAAAAATTCGCGAAGTTTGGGCTACAATTGCAACCTCTAGAACAACCATAAAAACCGAAAAAATTTAGTATTTGGTCCATTTCATCCCCTAAATATTAACCGATCTTTACCAAAAACAATAGGGGCCTTCATTGGCTAGAACCCATCCTACATGCAAAATTTCGTGAAGATTGGTCCATAACTGTGACCTGTATCGTGTTTACAAATTATAATGGACGGACGGACGGACGGACACACATGTCTAGATCGGCTCAGCTAGCCGGTATACTCAAACAAACTCTTGGAGCTGCACAAAGCTATAATATCGTGACAACATAGCTGTGTAGGGTATAAAAACTACGTTTATAATTATGGAAAAACAAGTATGGAAATTTTTGCGAAAATAATCTTTAAGTGACATACGTTTAAAGCTCCGAGTCTATAATAAACAGGTCATTCAAAAACATCCTCTCCCATATTTCGATAACTTTTGAGAAAAAAAATTACATAATACATTTAATAGTGGCAGTTCTTGAGATAATATTCTTTAAAAACTCTCCGCTTATAGCTGTCATAATTCTTGACTAAATACTATTATGAAATTCGACCCTTGTAGGTGTGACAATCCTTAAGAAAATATTTTTATATAAAACATTTTTGTAAAATCCACGATCGAAAATACATTCTTTAGCAATGATACTTTTAAAAAATGGGCTTGATTAAATAATCTTTTAAAAAATACGCAATTATATAGCTAAAATTGTCCTTGAGAAAATATCCCCACTAAGGTCCAAGTTTTTAACTATAACACTACAGAGAAAATATGATGAAAAAATATGAGTTTATATCTGTGATAATCACGGAGAAAAATGTTTTTAAAAATCCCAAATCTTCCGTACAAATTCTTTGTCATGCTGTGATAAACTGTGATAGTCCTTGAGGAAAAAACTCTTCAAATAATCATCGCTTATAGATTTAACATCCCCAGAAAAAATTTATTTAAAAGTCGAAGCATATTGATATGGTAGTTCTTTATTAAATATCCTTTAAAAATCTCCTCTTGAAATCCCCTAATTTATGTGTTTTGAATTATTCTTAATTCCACTTGGCAATAGACCATTCATCTACAAAATGTGGCCATCACGTCTGTTACTACATAACATAGTTCCGGGTTGACCATTGCCTACCTCAACTCAAAAGATTTTTTGGGTAATTTATCAATTAAATATAATTCAATCGTAATCACATATTAAACAAAGTTTAAACACCATACCCGTAATAGATTAGTATGTTTGTAGGTGATTCATGGTTAACCTTTTGAAGTACATGCGTACCTTGCATATCAAGTAGTGTTTACGTTGTTCAGGTTCGCTATAAAAATCGTGATTTTTAGGGAATAAAGTATCAATTTCAAATTGTCAATCAAAACAAACAAACCACTCCAACCAAACTTTAACAAAATGTTCAAATTCGTAAGTTGTCTTCAAATTCGTAAGTTGTCTAAAAACTGAAGGAATATCTTGTGAAAAGTACTAATTTTTATAATTCAAAAATATTTCTAGATCGCTGTCTGCTTCTTCGCCCTCTTGGCTGTTGCTGCCGCTAAACCCGGTGTAGTTGCTCCTTTGGCTTATACCGCCCCAGTGGCTTATTCCGCTCCTTTGGCCTACTCTGCTCCCTTGGCTTACCATGCTGCCCCCGCTGTCGTCGGCAGTGCTGCCTATGTTGCTCCCTATGCCTCCAGCTACAATGCCCACACCATTGCTCACTCTGCTGCCTTCCCAGCCGCCTACACTGTTGCTGCTCCAGTAGCCACCACCTTCGCCGCTGCTCCAGTTTTGTTGAAGAAGTAAATCAGAGATAATGGATTTGAATAAATTGTGATAACCGAAATGATGACAACCTGAAATTTATATGTTTTTCATTTAAAATTTTAGCATTGGGTTTTTAGGGAGGAAAATAAAATTCTGTGGACGATAGGATTTTGAGGTTTTATAAATTAAACCACAATTTATGATCACATTTTAATTAATAGAAGGTGTGGAAACATTGATAACAAATCTAGGAGGGAAATCTGTATATCCTTAGCCTTTAGGCTAATTACATCATATACACGACAAAAATGTGAACCATCGATGTATCGGTTTAAGACTCCAAGTGTCTTTGGACAATATCCATTTCAGACAATTTGAAGTCAAGAGAAAATATTCCTTAAAATAATATGGTTATAGGGGTGTCAGTCCTTTGGGAATTAATATTTTTTAAATATATATTTGATAGACCTTGAGAAAATTGTATTTCATAAATCCCCGTTCATTGCCACTACAGTCTTTGAGAATATTAAATATTCTTTAATCCAAGCTAATAGCTATACAAACCCTTAAGAACATATATTTTAAAAGCTCCAGGCCTATCACCATGACGTAGAAATTTCCGCCTGGCTGTCTTCCTGACGGGTGTGCGCTAGAATTATCGAATATTTCTCTGAATTTAAATAAAATTCGAAGATAGTGGCTTACTCTACTCCTTTGGCCTATTCTGCTCCTTTGGCTTACCATGCTGCCCCCGCTGTCGTCGGTAGTGCTGCCTATGTTCCTCCCCATGCCTCCTGCAACAATGCCCATACCATTGCTCACTCTGCTGCCTTCCCAGCCACCTACACTGTTGCTGCTCCAGTAGCCACCACCTTCCTTTAACCGGAAAAAAATCTATTTATTTCAGACTGGAGTAATGTAACATTTCTACATAACTTATATCTTTTTCAAAGTTCGGTTCTATTTCCCAGTTCTCATAAAGAATCAACATTTTTAAAATATGTTGATCTCAAATGAAGCAAACGGATAATACAAGTGGATGTCGACTTTTCACATCGAAACATTTCAATTAAAGTTACGTTAAGTCAGAACTTATATATACTATCAGTCCACCCACAGCATATCTCATATAGAGCTAATTGATTATCCCATTTCGTTTAATGTGCTATTGTCAGCAAACAAAGATTATATCCAAAGATGGATTAGTTCATTCCTTCTGGAATCTCCACCACACAAAATGGTCAAAATATTGATTATAATATGTGGAGAGAGAAATATTGATTATAATGTGTAATATTTGTATCCATCCTTCTGCTGTCGCACAAAGGGTTAAATAATGATATTTCAACTGAACATAGATTTAGTACAAATCTGGACTCTATTCGTCCATTGCTTCTGCTACCACCTCTACAAATGTTAACAATTTTGCAACCATAAATTTCATAAAATTTGAAATGAACCCCCAATTTCATTAAAATTTTCCAAATAATATGTTTACCAAACTAAAATAATATACAGAGATGGTCAATACAATTGGACGACCCAAACATAATAACAGACCCTTCTAAAAATTGCACCAAATACCGTACAAATATCTGGATTGGCGTATATTACACCTTTAATAGGTTAAAGGTATCTATCCGTTGGCAATACTTCTGAATACTTTCGAACTTGTTTTTATACCCTCCAAATATTTTACCATTCCGTTTTCAAATCAGTAAAATATTAATTTCCGACCACATGAAGTCCATTTTATATTATTGATCAACGTAAAATTATATTATCGATTTAGGTGAGGTTCGAACTGACATTCTGATCCACATTAAGGCGTAGCCCCCAAATACCATACGTAACTCAGAATCATGGGCATTTTTAAAGTTTGGCATCAAAAGTGACATGGCAGTGGCATCTTGTGCCATGAGTATTACAAAGTATCGTTAGTAAAAAGTCTACTCTACATATAAGCGAACAAACGACATTAATTTTTATATAAGATTTCTAAAATGTCAACATGTACATAAAATTGGCCCAAAACTTCTTCTAAAGTTAGTTGATCATCAACGTAACTTTTGTACAGCGAAGTCCTTTTGTCATTATTCAACTGATATTACTGACTATCTGCGCAAATAAAATTTCAGCTAACAATGATTTCAATTAAAAGACATATTCTTTTTTACAGTTGGTCACTTGGTCTATCACAAATTTATTCAAATTCATTATCTCTGATTTACTTCTTCAACAAAACTGGAGCAGCGGCGAAGGTGGTGGCTACTGGAGCAGCAACAGCGGCAGCAGGGGCAACAGCGTAGGTGGCTGGGAAGGCAGCGGAGTGGGCAATGGTGTGGGCATTGTAGCTGCTGGCATAGGGAGCAACATAGGCAGCACTACCGACGACAGCGGGGGCAGCATGGTAAGCCAAAGGAGCAGAGTAGGCCAATGGAGCAGAGTATGCCACTGGGGCGGTATACGCCAATGGAGCAACTACACCGGGTTTAGCGGCAGCAACAGCCAAGAGGGCGAAGAAGCAGACAGCGATCTAAATAATTGAGCAGAAAAATGATTAGTACCAGTACAAAAATAACCAGGATTTACAAATAAACTTACGAATTTGAACATTTTGTTGAGGTTTGGGGGAGGTTTGTTTGTTTTGATTGACAATTTAAAATTGATACCTAGTCATCAAAACACTGAGATTTATATACCAAACAAAAATTAAAACTGATATTTATTTTGTATGCAAAACTCGAACACTCGAAACCTTTATCCATATTACCCACACACACACACACTGACATATTATTGTTTATTTTAAACCATTAAAAATAGTTATTAAAGTACATTTTATTGGTGTTGGTCACACATTTGTTTCTCTTGTGGAAGGTAATGGTCAACTCAAACAACGGATTTAATGTATAATTATAGCTGAAATTAAAAAAAATATGCAGGGACAAAAATGAGTGTGAATCGGGCATTATTGTTGAAATAAATTAAAATCATTCTTGAAGAATATTTGGGGGAAATATGCATAATTCTTATAGTTATCCTAAAACGATTTTTATACCCTATACAACTATGTTATCAGGGTATTATAGCTTTGTGCAGCCCCAAGAGTTTATAACGCCGCGAAATATTGTTTCTAGACCCACCGTTAAGTATACCGATCGTCATATCTCGACTACCTGATTCGATCTAGATATGTGTGTCCGTCCGTATGTCCCTTATAATTTGTAAACACGATACAGGCCATAGTTATGGACCAATCTTCACGAAATTTTGCATGCAGGATGGTTTCTGGCTAATGAAGATCGGTTAATATTTAGGGGATTAAATGGACCAAATACTATTTTTTCGGTTTTTCTGGTCGCTCCAAAGTCCACAATTATGGCCCGAACATCTTGAAATTTTTCATGGAGAAGGGGATTGGGTCAAAGAATAACCATGCCTGTTTTGATAAAGATCGGCAAATATTTTGTGTGAAAAAGGACAAAAATTGTGTTTTATGTACCGGGATGTGGGAGTTACACTTAAATATTTACAGGTGCTTACGTACTGGTATATTATTTAGTACCATACTAGTGCGGAAATATAGCGCAGATTGCTTTGAAATTTTCCGTGAGATTCCAGTTGTGGTCAAGGACAATGCTTATAATTTCGGTGATGATCAGATAATAATATTGCAATGAAGTGGACAGAAAACTAATTTTTTTGTGTATTTCCGAGTCGATCTATAGGCAACATTTGAAAGCCGAACATCACAACACAACCCACGGTGAAGGAAATCTGGATAAGAATTAGAAGGGCTGTACTGAATATTAGTTATATTCGAAAAATATGTCAGTGTAAGGAAGGGGTGCTGTTGAACTTTAATCGGACAAGAGGTTGCAACTATCACGAAATATTGCCCAGGCTCGGAATAAAAATCAGCAGAAAGTTTGTTGTGTAGGGTATCGTATATTCGGCCCCGTCCGACTATACAGCTTAACCGCTCACTGGTTAAGCTTAAGTTTGTGTTTTAAAATATATGAGAGTATTTTATGTTATACTACTTCAGAAAATATTCTTTAAAAATCCTCGTTGAATAATGTGATTGTCCCCGAGTAAAATTCTTTAAAATCCACGCTTATAGTTGTGAGAGCCCTTGTTTGTCGTTGTGATTGTCTTTGGGAAAATATTAATTTATAAATCCAAATTTATGATTGCGTAGAATCTATTCTTATAGAATCCAGGAGAAAATGTTTGTTCGAAAATGTTCACACATACAGATGGGAAAGTTTTTGAAAATATGATTTTCACCCATTCTCAGCTTCAAAAAATTTAATTTTGTTTTTTGATTTGATTCGAACCTACACTAATTGAAGAATGTCCCTATAAAACAACAACTCAACAATCCTTGAAGATATAGCCGATTTATTGTGTCAGGGGGTTTCGCTTAAAGAAATATGCGCATATTCTAGAATAAATCCACGAATATGTCTGCATCGAAATCATCTTCAAAGCTCCTAAATGTCCTTAAAAATGTTTCTTAAAAAATCCACACATTTGTGATGTTTCCAGTCTAAATTGTTAAGCTAAATTTGTTTACTTATTATCATTTGGTTCCAGATTTTTCGAAATTCTCACGGTCATTATATAATTGTAATTATTAGTCATATGCGTGAATCATGACCGTAATAGATAATATTGTTCCGGTTTAGCCATTTCGATAATTTACCACTTCAATGTAATTCAATCGTTAGCCATAAAAAATATAGTCTAAATAACATATTCGATTAGTATGTCTGTAGGTAAAACGTACTTAACCGTTTGAGGTAAATACGTGTCTTGTATACCAATTAATGGTTTCACTCCGGACATTCATTATAAAAGCCATGGATTTTTGGGAATAAAGTATCAATTTTAAATTGTCAATCAAAACCGACAAACCACCCCCAATCAAACCTTAACAAAATGTTCAAATTCGTAAGTTGTTTAGAAACTAAAGGAATAACTTGTCAATGTACTAATTTTTATAATTTAAAAATATTTCTAGATCGCTGTCTGCTTCTTCGCCCTCTTGGCTGTTGCTGCCGCTAAACCCGGTGTAGTTGCTCCTTTGGCTTATACCGCTCCCTTGGCTTATTCTACACCTTTGGCCTACTCTGCTCCTTTGGCTTACCACACTGCCCCCGCTGTCGTTGGTAGTGCTGCCTATGTTGCTCCCTATGCCAGCAGCTACAATGCCCATACCATTGCCCACTCTGCTGCCTTCCCAGCCACCTATGCTGTTGCCCCTGCCGCCGCTGTTGCTGCTCCAGTAGCCACCACCTTCGCCGCTGCTCCAGTTTTGTTGAAGAAGTAAATCAGAGATAATGGATTTGAATAAATTTGTGATTGACCAAGTGACCAACTGAAAACAAATATGTCTTTTATTTAATATCATTGTTAGAAGAAATTTTATCTGCGCAGATAGTCAGCAATGTCAGTTGAATTATGGCAAAAGGACTTCGCTGTACAAAAATTATGTCGATAATCAACTAACTTTAGAAGAAGCTTTGGCCTAATTGTATGTACAAATGATGGGTTTTCATGTTGAGCTTTTAGAAATCTTATATACAAAATTAATGTCGTTTGTTCTGATTATACGCATAGTAGAATTTTGATCAAAGGATATTTTGTAAGTTTGCTCATGTTCACTATGGTCCAATACTGATATTTCTTGTTATACACCTTTGCTACCCAATGATAATTCAATAATATAGAATATCAGCCAATTTGGTTAAAAATTCATCCCAAGGCCACAAAATAATAAAAATCGAGAAGTTGTTATTTGGGGCTTATGCCTTAATTTGGATCAGTATATCAGTTCGAACCTCACACTCCCGATTCCTTCGGAAGTTAGCGTGATTACAACAGAGATAAACTAAATTAATATTATATAAAAATGCAGCTATCCTAAAACGTAGATCACGTATTGATTAATTTCGAGTAGGGAGAATTAAAACCCAATGTGTGCCCACAATATCTAATCACAGCCAATTCGATTGAAAAAATCTGAAGTATAAAAAATGAATGTGATATGGAGGCAATACCTACAAGTAAACCGACAACAGGCGAAGGGACATAACTAAATCGATAATATAATTTTACTTTGATCAATAACTTTAAATTGGACTTTATATGGTCGGAAATTAATATTTCGATGAGTTGAAAACGGAATGAGAAAATTAATATACCCTTTATTCTTATGTGTTGGGTATAAAAACAAGTTCGCAATTATTCTTCGGTGTAACCTTTAGCTTATTAAAGCTGTAATATCCGTATGTTGGTGTTAAATTGTAAACAAAGTACAGGTCGCATTTATAATCCGATTTGAATGAAATTTGGCACAGCTCATTTGTTTGGCCCAAGGACGAACCCTATTGAAATTGGGAGAAATCGTAATTGTATAATCCGTTTGCTTCTTTTAGGATTTAGATATTTTAAAAATGTTGATCCTTTCTGAAAACTGGGCCAATAGACTCGAAATTCAAAAGTAATATAGATTATGTAAAAAAATTACAATACATAATTTTGGAATAAATAGGATTTTTTTCGATTTTTGTGGAGGAGTGAAATAACGAGGAGTGAAATAATTTAACCTATCTTCGAATTTGATTTAAATTCAGAGAAACATTCGAGAATAATATTCAGTACATCCGCCCCTCTAATTAGTTGTCCAGATTCCTTTCACCGTGGGCGGTGTTGTGATGTTCGGTTTATAATTGTGACAAAAAACAAAAAAGTTTTCGGTTCACTTCATCCCGAATTGTTATTTGATCATCAAATTTTGTAATTTTTCACAAAAAAGTCAGGGTCCATTTGAACCGCTAAATATTGACCAATCTTTATCAAAACAGGTATGCTTATTCTATGACCCAATCCCCTTCTCCATGTAAAAATTCGAGATGTTTGGGCCATAATAGCGGCCTTTGGAGCGACCAGAAAAGCCGACACAAATTAAGTATTTGGTCCATTTCATCCCCTAAATGTTATCCGATCTTTACCAAAAACAATAGGGGTCTTCATTAGGCCGAACCCATCCTACATGCAAAAGTTCTTGAAGATAGGTCCATAACTGTGGCCTGCATCGTGTTTACCAAATATAATGGACAGACGCACGGACGGACACACATGTCTAGATCGACTCAGCTAGTCGAGATAAATATACCGATATGATATGATCGGCATACTTAAAGGTGAGTCTATGACCAATATTTCGCGGCGTTACAAACTCTTGGGGCTCCACAAAGATATAATACCCTGACAACATAGTTGTGTAGGGTATAAATATTAATTCCCAAAGGACTGATACCCAGTCCATATTATTTTAAGGAATATTTTCTCTTGACTTCAAATTGTCTGAAATGGATATTGTCCAAAGACACTTAGAGTCTTAAACCGATACATCGATGAGTCACATTTTTGTCGTGTATATGATGCAGTTAGCCTAAAGACTAAAGATATACAGATTTCCCACCTAGATTTGTTATCAATGTTTCCACACCTTCGATTAATTAAAATGTGATCAAAAATTGTGGTTTCTCTTATAAAACCTCAAAATCCTATCGTCCACAGAATTTTATTTTCCTCCCTAAAAACCCAATGCTAAAATTTTAAATGAAAAACATATAAATTTCAGGTTGTCATCATTTCGGTTATCACAATTTATTCAAATCCATTATCTCTGATTTACTTCTTCAACAAAACTGGGGCAGCAGCGAAGGTGGTGGCTACTGGAGCAGCAACAGTGTAGGTGGCTGGGAAGGCAGCAGAGTGGGCAATGGTATGGGCATTGTAGCTGGAGGCATAGGGAGCAACATAGGCAGCACTACCGACGACAGCGGGGGCAGCATGGTAAGCCAAAGGAGCAGAGTAGGTCAAAGGAGCGGAATAAGCCACTGGGGCGGTATAAGCCAAAGGAGCAACTACACCGGGTTTAGCGGCAGCAACAGCCAAGAGGGCGAAGAAGCAGACAGCGATCTACAAATATTTTTAAATTATAAAAAGTTAGTACTTTCACAAGATATCCATCAGTTTTTAGACAACTTACGAATTTGAACATTTTGTTAAGGTTTGTTTGGAGTGGTTTGTTTGTTTTGATTGACAATTTAAAATTGATACTGTGTTCCCTAAAAACCACGACTTTTATAGCAAACATCAACAACGTAAACAACACTTGATATGCAAGGTACGTATGTACTTCAAAAGGTTAACCATGAATCACCTACAAACGTACTAATCTAGTACGGGTATGATGTTTAAACTTAGTTTAATATGTGATTACAATTGAATTACATTTAACTGATAAATTACCCAAAAAATCATTTGAGTTGAGGTAGGCATTGGTCAACCCGGAACTATGTTATGTAGTAACAGACGTGATGGCCACATTTTATTTTGTAGATGAATGGTCAATTGCCAAGTGGAATTAAGAATAATTAAAAAAAAAATAAACAAGGGGATTTCAAGAGGGGATTTTTAAAGGATATTTAATCAACAACTAAAATATCAATATGCTTGGATTTTGAAATAAGTTTTTATTTCTGGGAATGTTAAATCTATAAGCGGTGATTATTTGAAGAGTTTTTTCCCAAGGACTATCACAGTATATCACAGCATGACAAAGAATTTGTACGGAAGATTTGGGTTTTTAAAGACTTTTTTCTCCGTGATTATCACACATATTAACGCATATTTTTTCGTCATATTTTCTCGGTAGTGTTATAGTCTAAAGCATGGACTTTATTAGGGATATTTTCTCAAGGACAATTTTAGCTATATAAAGCTTGGACTTTATTAGGGATATTTTCTCAAGGACAATTTTAGCTATATAATCGTGTATTTTTTAAAAGATTATTTAATCAAGCAGATTTTTTAAAAGCATCTTTGCTAAAGAAGGTGTTTTCGATCGTGGATTTTACAAAAATGTTTTATATAAAAATAGTTTCTTAAGGATTGTCACACCTACAAGGGTCGAATTTCATAATAGTATTTAGTCAAGAATTATCACAGTTATAAGCGGAGAGTTTTTAAAGAATATTATCTCAAGAACTGCCACTATTAAAAACTATCAAAAAACGAGGGGGAATAGGTAATTTGTTCTCAAAAGTTATCAAAATATGAGAGAGGATTTTTTTTTTTTGAATAATATGTTTAAAGACTTAGAGCTTTAAACGTGGGTCACTTAAAGATTATTTTCGCAAAAATTGTCATACTTGTAGGTATAAGCGTTATGTTGTTTCCATAATTATAAACGTAGTTTTTATACCCTACACAGCTATGTTGTCAGGATATTATAGCTTTGTGCAGCTCCAAGAGTTTGTAACGCCGCGAAATATTGGTCCTAGCCCCTCCTTTAAGTATACCGATCATTACATCTCGACTAGCTGAGTCGATCTAGACATGTGTGTCCGTCCGAAATTTTGCATGCAGGATGGGTATTGTTTTTGGTAAAGATCGGTTAATATTTAGGGGATGAAATGGACCAAATACTAAATTTTTTTTCGGTTTTTGTGGTTGCTCTAGAGGCCGCAATTGTAGTCCAAACATCGCGAATTTTTACATGGAGAAGGGGGTCGAGTCAAAGAATAAGCATGCTTGTTTTTATAAAGATCGGTCAATATTTAGCTAGTCAAATATACCCTGATTTTTGTGTGAAAAATTACAAAATTTGTATTCTATGTCGTATATATTTACTCCTGAATGACATAGACCCGAGAAGTTGATAGTATACCCAAGAGGAGTGGTTGGCCTTTAAATTGATACCAATTATATTGTCGTATGTACTAGGATGTGGGCTTACACTTAAATATTTGCACATGCTTACGTATTTAGATATTATTTAGTAACACATTACCAAAGTGGAGGGCGCAAAAATAGCGATGATCGCTTTGAAATGTTCCATGAGGTTCCAGTTACGCTCAAGGATTTTTCGGTGATGATCAGATAATAATTTTGGGATGAAGTGGACCGAAAACTTGATTTTATTTATTTTTTTTTGAGTCGATCTATAGGCCACAATTTTAGACCGATCATCACAACACAACCCACGATGAAGGGAATCTGGACAAGTAATTAGAAGACCTGTACTGAATATTAGTAATATTTGCTAACCTCTAGTCAGTCAAGAGTGTGCAAATATCGCGAAATATTGTCCTAGCTCTGAATGTAGTACCACAGAAAGTTAGATTTTTGTGGAAGTTGTGTAAGGTATCATATGGTCGGCCCCGTCCGACTATACTGCTCCGCTCACTGGTTTTAAGAATACGTTCTCAAGGAATATTAAAATTATAAGTGTGTGTGTGTTTTTTTTTTTAATATTTTCTCAACGACTTTTACATCAATAAGTGTAGTTCTTTAAGAATAATTTCTCCAGAATTAATATATTAATATAAGCGTAATTTCTTTGGAAGAAGAATATACTATGAGTGTATATAGCCTTAAATCAATAAGCGAGGATTTTTTAAGGAACATTTTATCAAAGACTACCACATCAATATGCCTGGATTTTTTAAAGAATATTTTCCAAGGGCTATGCATGTATTATAAAGACTATTATTCTCAAAGACTTTCAAGTCAACAAGCGTGGATTTCTATAAGAATATTTTCTCCAGAATTATCACAGCTCCAGGGATTCTGAGTTCACCATAACCTTCCGCAAACAAAAACAAATTCTTGTTCAGCGACAACCAAAAGTCACAATTAACAGTATTTGAACAAAAATATATATTTGTGTGTTTGTATGAAATTAGTATTACAATTTGTTGATGTGCGAGTTCTGCATACAAAATTAAGATTAATTTTTAAAACTTGTTAGGTACTAGTTTTTAGTATATAAATTATAAAATTTTTGTGTTTGGGTATCAATTTTGAATTGTCAATCAAACCACCACAACCAACAAACCTCAACAAAATGTTCAAATTCGTAAGTTTATTTCTTATTTGAGAAAATAATTTGAACTGAGCACTAACTTTTTAGTTTTTGTTTAATTATTTAGATCGCTGTTTGCTTCTTCGCCCTCTTGGCTGTTGCTGCCGCTAAACCCGGTGTAGTTGCTCCTTTGGCTTATACCGCTCCTTTGGCTTACGCTACACCATTGGCCTACTCTGCTCCTTTGGCTTACCACACTGCCCCTGCCGTTGTTGGTAGTGCTGCCTATGTTGCTCCCTATGCCTCCAGCTACAATGCCCATACCATTGCCCACTCTGCTGCCTTCCCAGCCACCTACACTGTTGCTGCTCCAGTAGCCACCACCTTCGCCGCTGCTCCAGTTTTGTTGAAGAAGTAAATCAGAGAAAATGGATTTGAATAAACAAAATGATGATTAACTGAAATATATTTGTTTTTTATTTTATTTTAAACCTTGCAAACACATAGGTATATATAGGTCTATGCAGAACAGCCCGAAATATCGTTAATAGTTTGATATTTTACAAGCATCCCTTGTATTGATTTTGAATTATGTAATTGTATTTATCTTTTTTAAATTCTTCATGAAATACCTTTGGGCGAACAATTGGTCAAATGAAAGGACCTCGGTCCATACTATGGTAGGTGGTAATGACGCACCAGTAAACCAAATATTGTCCGGTAGCTATTATAAGTATTTCCTCCGATGTCAAAACATTTTGCTCCTAATACACCAACGATTGTTCGATTGGGACGAAATTTTGCTCAGCGAACCGAAACATGTCTGTAATGGAGTTTGATAAATTTGCTTAAAATCGGTTCAGATTTAGATATAACTCCCATATATATTTTCTTCCGATTTGATCTTTTGCACGGGGCGATGTGCTGCTGCATACTGATTGACACACCTTCAAATCGATCCAGTCTGCAAATTTTGCATAGATTTCCGAATGTCATATGCATAGGTTTATTAACTTTGTTCGATTTCATGTCAATGATCCCCCAATCATGCTACATCTTCCTATCGACAGGTTAATGTACATATACCACCAAAACTATTAGAGATGAACGTATGTTAGCTTAGTTGATATCGATATATATCTTACTGCACCTTTTATGTACATACCCAAAGTGTTGAAGCGTATTATATTGTCGGGCCAGTTCGACCTTTGAACTTTTCTAATGGTTTAACATAGGTTAACATGTTTTGTCATAACTCCCATATAAAGCTCTCCACTTTATCGATATGTTGAAGGACCTAGGCGAATACACATTGTATTAGGTTGTCCCATAAGCTTTTTCCCTTTTTGCATATCCCATCTGGATCAAATGCGTATGTGCCGTTGTCATGGGAATGTTAGAGTCATCCACAGTCTTCATAAGGGTCGCATCCGTCGCTACTGGGCGGTCAGCCGCTGCGGTCTTCATCTTGCAAATCAAAATTGCCTTAATTTCTTAAACCAATTGCGGAAGGTGCTAATGGTACAAATATCGACTGCAGTGCCCTTTGCAATATTGCCTTTTTTAAAGCAAAGAAGCATAAGATATTTTTTTTTGGTTCTCCACATTGAACGGGGCAGAGAAAATGTTAAAGCCTCTTTTAACATTTTCTCTGCCCCGTTCAATGTGGAGAACAAAAAAAAAATATCTTATGCTTCTTTGCTTTAAAAAAGGCAATATTGCAAAGGGCACTGCAGTCGATATTCACAAACGAAACGTACTTTGAAAGACCTCTGGGTCGACTGAAACCGATGCCATAAACGGCTAAGGGATAAGCCTGCATGTTTATATAAGCATATCCAGTCAAACTCATTCATAATATTTTCCTGGCCACAATTTGGTACTTCGTTTGCACTGAAAAGAATATTTCATTGAATGTCAAATTTTGGAGATAATTTCAAATATAGATTTTGCAACATGAGTGAGCTGTCACAGGATAATCCGATGTTGAAGGCCCATCTTACAGTGGAGGTTATGAAATTTGATTCTCCTACCGAATTTCCAACATCGTTTTCTGCTCTAATACCATACATATATAGGTCCGAAAATATTCCTTCTATTATTCTTAAGAACATGCCGAACTTTTATAGTACGATTTTTCAAAACCAGATTCTTATCTTAATTCACTTATGGTTTGAGCTCCCTAAACCATTTCTGTAAGAAATTTATACAGTATAGTAGTATCCTACAAAATAGTTGAGGTTCCCCTTAAATAAATTAAATATTTCTTTTCAGTTTGTCATCATTTTCTGTATCACATTTTATTCAAATCCATTATCTCTAATTTACTTCTTCAACAAAACTGGAGCAGCGGCGAAGGTTGTGGCTACTGGAGCAGCAACAGTGTAGGTGGCTGGGAAGGCAGCAGAGTGGGCAATGGTGTGGGCATTGTAGCTGCTGGCATAGGGGGCAACATAGGCAGCACTACCGACGACAGCGGGGGCAGCATGGTAAGCCAGAGGAGCAGAGTAGGCCAAAGGAGTAGAGTAAGCCACTGGGGCGGTATAAGCCAAAGGAGCAACTACACCGGGTTTAGCGGCAGCAACAGCCAAGAGGGCGAAGAAGCAAACAGCGATCTAAATAATTAAACAAAAGCTAAACATTAGTATCCTGCTCAATTAATTTCACAAATAACAAATAAACTTACGAATTTGAACATTTTGTTGGGGTTTGTTGGTTGTTGTGGTTTGATTGACAATTTAAAATTGATACTTTAACACCAAAATTTAGTGATTTATATACTAAAAAAACTAGTAGCAAAAGAGTCTTAAATTATAATCTTAATATTGTATGCAGAACACGCACACTAAAAACTTTAATACAAATTACCTACCAACACACAAATATATTTTTGTTTAACTGTATCCATTATTGGTAGTTATAGAAAGCAGCTCATTTGACTGTCGACAACAATTTGTTTTTGTTTGTGGAAGGTCGTGGTCAACTCAGAATTGATGTTTTTTTAATAATGGATGGGATTCATTTTTTTAATATAATAATATTATTATTATGGAATCAGAATATTTGTTAATACTGTGTTATATGAATTTAAAAGTCTCCTTTATAGCTGTAACAGTTATTCAGAAAATGTGCTACACAACATCCATAGTCTTTATGAAAATATTATTTATTAATTCAGCTCTTTCAAAGGGAGCAGAATATCTGCAGCTCTTTCAAGAAAATAATAATATCTGCAGCTCTTTCATAGGAAGTAAAATACCTCAAGTTCTGCTATAGGAGGAACAATGCCTCCAGCTCTCCTATAAAATTACATGCATTTCCAATATAGGAAGAAGAATACCTCCAGATCTTCCATAGGAAGAAGGAGACCTCCAGCTCTTCCACAGGAAGAAGAATACCTGCAGCTCTTCCACAGGAAGAGGAATACCTGCAGCTCTTCCACAGAAAGAAGAATACCTCCAGTTCTTTCAAAGGAAGCAGAAGCAGAAGAAGATTAACTGCAGCTCTTCCACAGAAAAAAAATCCTCCAGATCTTTCAAAGGAAGCAGAATATCTGCAGCTCTGCTACAAGAGGAAGAATACCCGCAGCTCTCCTGTAGGAAGAAGAATACCTCCAGTTCTTTCAGAGTACCTTCTGCTCTTCAATAGGAATAAGAATACCTGCAGTTCTTCCACAGGAAGAAGAATACCTGCAGAAGAATAATACTTGCAGCGCTTCTGCGGGAAGAAGAATTCTTTCAGCTCTTTCCCAGGAAGAAGAATAGGAATCCAATAGTAAGAAAAATACCTCCAGCTTTCCTGTAGGAAGAAAATTACATGCAATCCCCTATAGGACGAAGAATATCTCTTGGTTTTCTATAGAAAGACCAGCAGCTCTTCCATAGGAAGAAGACTACCAGAAGTTCTTTCACAGGAAAAATTTCTCCTCTAAGAAGACCTCCAGCTCTCGTATAGGAAAGAAAGAAGAATACCTGCAGCTCTTCCACCGGAAGAAGACTCCTGTAGCTCTTCCACAGGAAGTGGAATACCTGCAGCTCTTCCATAGGAAGTAGAATACCTGCAGCTCTTTCACAGGAAGAAGACTCCTGCAGTGCTTCCGCAGAAAGAAGAATTCTTGGAGATCTTTGACAGAAAGAAGAATACCAGCAACTCTTCCACAAGAAAAAGAATACTTACAGCTCTCCAATAAAATCCACGCTTATTGATGCAAGAGTCCTTGAGAAAATATTCTTTAAAAATCCACGCTTGTTGTTGCAAGAGTCCTTGAGAAAATATTCTTTAAAAATCCACGCTTATTGATTCAGGAGTCCTGCATGAAATATTCTTTAAAAATCCACGCTACTTGATGTGATGGTCCATGAGAAAATATTCTTTAAAAATCCGGCCTTATTGATGTGATCGTCCTCGAGAAAATATTTTTTTACAAATATTCATTGACCTTGAGAAAAAAAATAATTAATATTTATAGCTGTAATGGTCCTTAAGAGAATTGCATTTCATCTGCGATGAAAGCCTTGCTTTATATACGTATGTATATATATATATATATATATATATAAAAATAATCTGAAAAAATTACACCTCCTCTCAATTTTTCTGAAAAAAAAAAATAAATTTCTAGAATTTTCTTAAATAGTTCCGGGTTGACCATAGCCTACCTCAACTCAAATGTCTAGTGGTAATTCAACAATTATTTTAAGTATGGTAGTATATTTGTAGTTGGTTCGTTGGTTGGTTGGTTCGTAACCTTATGATGTAGAGACGTGTTTTGCATATCAATCAATGTTTTCACTGCTGAGGTTCACTATAAAAGTCATGAGATTTTGGGAATAAAGTATCAATTTTAAATTGTCAATCAAAACAAACAAACCTCCCCAACCAAACCTTTACAAAATGTTCAAATTCGTAAGTTGTTAAGAATCTAAAGTTTTAATTTGTAAAGGTACTAAATTTTTATTATTTAAAAATATTTCTAGATTGCTGTTTGCTTCTTCGCCCTTTTGGCTGTTGCTGCCGCTAAACCCGGTGTAGTTGCTCCTTTGGCTTATACCGCCCCAGTGGCCTACTCTGCTCCTTTGGCCTACTCTGCTCCTTTGGCTTACCATGCTGCCCCCGCTGTCGTCGGTAGTGCTGCCTATGTTGCTCCATATGCCTCCAGCTACAATGCCCACACCATTGCCCACTCTGCTGCCTTCCCTGCCACCTACACTGTTGCTGCTCCTGTAGCCACCACCTTCGCCGCTGCTCCAGTTTTGTTGAAGAAGTAAATCAGAGATAATGGATTTGAATAAAATGTGATAAGCAAAATTACCAACTGAAACAAAAAATATTTTTTATTTCCATGGGTAGTAATTAAGAGGGATCATTTGTATATCCAAACTTTTAGAGGATATTTTGATATGGAATATCTTGTGATAACATTTATATAAAGATACTAGAGAAATATACCCTATTTCTGCGAAGTGAGTTACAATATCTTCGTAACGCCTATCACTATCAATATAAATCAAATCGACGGTACTGATATATGGAAGTTATGTTAGGACATAGTTCTAATTTGGTTATTGGTATTGGGAATTGTAGCCTTTGAAAAATAACAGGAAGTTTACTTCACTTGGAAAGTGCATAGCGTATGAATATACGAAAAATTCTGGCAGTTACATTTTATTATATCGGCTGGACCGAATTTTTTATACCCAACGCCATAATGGTTCTATTTAAATTCGTGACATCTATGTAGGGGCTTGTCTTTGTAAATAATCTGCAAGGAGGTTATTAATCTTGTGATAAAATTAAATATTACATTACAGATCATACTGCTTATGAGTCGAGTCCTTAATATGCTGACTATGTTAAAATAGTAGCTGATGTTAAATATTTACTCTCAAGAGATTTTTAATCATCTGAAACAAAAATCAAATCGTTTGAAAAACAGGGCTAAAACATTAAAAACATTTATGATAGGATGGAACCATTATAAGGGGGCTTGATTCTTAATTGAACTTTTGTTGAGCATTTTCTATGGAATATTTTTTAGTCCGGATTTTTGTGGTATATAATAAAATAAAATAAACAAGGTGGATACCCTCCACCATAGAAATAATTACAGTTACGTGAAATGATAATGACAATTCTACCAAACCATAATGTAAACCATATATTCGACCACATATTCGATTTTTGCATGTCCGTCCGTCTGTCTGCCCATGTTAAATTGTAAACAAAGTACCGGTCGCATTTATGATCCATATTGTATAAATTTGGCACTGCTCATTTTTTTGGCCTTAGAACAATCGATTCAGATTTAGATATAGCCCCCAAATATAGTTTCGTCCGATTTTAGCTAACTAGTGCGTCAAATTTAAGCTGATTGGTTTTTTATAAGGGCTATGTCCAAATCCAGCCGATATAGTCATTCTCAAACCTGACCTACTAGTTTTTTATCTCGTTATCCTCCAAGGGAAGTATGATTACAACAGATGGAAAAATCGACTCAATCGTCTTACAATTCCACACTATGTAGGGTATAAACGGTCAATTTCGAGTAAAGCATATTCCCCTTACTATGATGGAATACGGGTATATGTAGGTAACCCCAAAAACCGGAACCCCAAAAACCGGAACAAATATTAAAAATTTTTGGTAGGGAGATTTGCTACCATATCCGACTACAAAATACCAAATTACAGCGAATTCGGTTGAAAACCGCGCTCAAGAACCCCAAAATACCGAAAATTTGGGGTACCCTTATATGGGAGCTATGCCTAAACGTGGACCAATATAGCCCATCTCCGAACATGACCTGCCTGCAGATAAAAGACGACTCTATGCAAAATTTTGGCGATCTATCTCATTTCGTTTATAGGCTAGTGTGATTACAACAGACAGATGGACGTCAGACGAACATGACTAAATATACTCGGAAAAAAAGCTGTAGAACACATTATTTGATATTTTGGAGGCTTGGGCTCGTTTTAAACCGAATTCACTGTAGTTTTATATTTTGGGTTTTCATGGGTATTTAAATCTTCTAACTAAAAAAATTAATTCGGTACACGTTTGGTGTACCAAATTACTTTACCACCCCATATCATGCCATTTTCGGTATTTTGAAGGTTCTAACCACATTTAAAACCAGTGAGCGGAGTAGTATAGTCGGACGGTGCCGACCATATTATACCCTACACAACTGGGCAATATTGCTTGATAATTGCTCTATTTAACCCGATTAGAGGTCAATAGCGCCTCTTCCTTACACTGACATATTTTCCGAATATTACCAATATTCAGTACAGCCCTTTTAATTAATTGTCCAGATTCCCTTCACCGTGCGTTGTGTTGTGTGTTCGGCCTATTATTGGCAACGACTCGAAAATACACAAAAAAATAAGTATTCGGTCCACTTCATCGTATAATTATAATCTGATCATCACCGGAAGTTATAGGCTTTGTCCTTGACCATAACTGGAACCTCATGGAACATTTTACAGCAATCAGCGCTATATTTCCGCCCTGTAGTGTTGTTAAGGGGTTACTAAATAATATCTGTACGTGTGTGTGTGTATATATTTGGTATCAATTTAAAGGCCAACCACTCCTCTTGGTTATACTATCTTTATGGCTCTATGTCCTTCAGGAGTAAATATATACGGCATAGAATACAAATTTTGTCATTTTCACACAAAAGTCGGGGTCCATTTGACCCGCTAAATATTGACCGATCTTTATCAAAACATGCATGCTTAATCTTTGCCCCGGTCTCCTTCTCCTTATAAAATTTCACGATGTTCGGGCCATAATTGCGGCTTCTGGAGCGACCAGAAAAACCGACAAAAATTTAGTATTTGGTCCATTTCATCCCCTAAATATTAACCGATCTTTAGCAGAAACAATAGGGGTCTTCATCAGGCCGAACCCATCCTACATGCAAAAGTTCTTGAAGATAGGTCCATAACTGTGGCCTGTATCGTGTTTACAAATTATAATGGACAGGCGGACGGACGGACGGACACACATGTCTAGATCGACTCAGCTAGTCGAGATATGACGATCGGTATACTTAAAGGTGGGTCTAGGACCAATATTTCGCGGCGTTACAAACTCTTGGGGCTGCACAAAGCTATAATACCCTGACAACATAGTTGTGTAGGGTATAAAAATTTCTATGTAGTTTGATGTTTGGATATAGCTCCAAAAGTTAGTGACGAAAACGGCGAACCGCAGCCAAAGACTTTCCGGAACTAAAAAAGCTTCCAGGTCACACAGGGTAGATTCTCCAAGTCCTCTAGGCGCTTTCAAGGCTGCTGAAGATAGGAAATAAATAGAAAAAGTGGTCAAAAAGGGGGAGTGGGGAAAAACTTCAAAAATTACTGATCCAAAAAGGTTAAAAACTTAAACTAATATCACAGATTGTATCACAGGTTGGGATGGGATAGGGATCAGGATCACAGATGAATTTTCGCCTCTTTGATGAAGCGAATTAATAACTTAAATAGCTCTTCCTCAGTGGATTTCAGGATTGTCATAAGGTTGTTGTGTTGGGAAAAAGGTTGGGATAAGCGGTTCTTAATTGATTATGTCTAGGGCAAGTAAAAATGCTGTGCTCCACGTCTTCAGGAACATTGCCAGGAATCACTGTCACCTATGTGATGTAGATCGACTTGGCAGTACGAGTGTCCTGTCATGAGTCTGTTAATTAATTGTGTGTCCTCCGGGCTTAACTTGATTTTGCAATACCATGGTTTGCTATACACATCAGGGCAGAATTGGAAAAAGAATCTGCTTTCATTTTCCGAAATAAACAACTGACAGAGTCACCATATGAAGTTCCTGACAGGTATAATTTTTTGTCCAAAGAATTTCTGCCCGATAATAACCCTATTCGATTGGAAAACGTGTTCATAATGTCAATTTACTAAAAATCCAATTAGAAGTATCGTTATACGAGGGCAGTTTGGAAATTTCTTAGCCTATCAATGAAAGAGAATAGTTAGTTTTTCAAAAAAATATTTTCTTTTTTAATATAGTAGAACAACGCTTTGCTATCAATTCTATGCTACCCTGGCTATGTCGCTGACTTGACCTATGACGACAAAGTCCTTATGGTCCACTTGCCAGTACGGTTAATAGACACCATAACGAGTACGTCGATGCACTCGTTAGATGACGTCTTAAGTTGAATGTAGGAAAACATAGCGCAGCGGTCTTTCTTGGTAGGCTAGGCGTTGTTTATTCTAATTTTAGGAGGTTACATCCGGTTCTTAAGATAGGTTCGGAGCAGGTTTCGGTCTCTGTAAAGCTGAAATACTTGAGCGTAGTATTTCAGGTAAGGTTTGATTTTATCTGTCATGTAGACTACATCCTTAATAGGGCGAAATGTCTTTATTTTGGATCAGACCTATAATCGCCTAGGCTTTTGCTGTATGGCCTTTCCTCACACCAGATATAAATGTTAAGGCTCTGGGAAAGGAAAATACTATGGTCTTGTCTGGGGTTGCGCAGCCTTTTCTAGAATGAGCTATGTTTGCTCTACGGAGAGGAAGACCTTTTGTTCTATCACAGAAGATTTTACTCTTTGGACTGGAGCAATTTGGTACACAGTAACACCCAGCCCACCTAATTTAGTATTTTTAAGTATTGTAAATTAGTTTTAAGATTTAAATTTAGTAATAACCTTTCCATCGACCTTTTATAATTATTCTATTTTTCGGGGCATAGTTTATAGTTATAGTCATAGAGCATAATTATAATTGGGTTGGTTGTGTCCTCAGCTGTTACAGTCATCGTTAAGGGTAAAGTAGGCGTTGAATAAGTTAGTTACTGAAGTAAGTTATGTTTAAGCCGTTTCATCTATTTTGAATTAATAAAATGGCTGTAGGCTAAAAATGTAAATGGTGGCTACTCAGAATCATAGGTCAATATTTAGTTAAATTCTCCTAAATACCGAAAATTGGGATGCAGATTTATTTATAGGGGAGTTACCATAAAAGTGGGGGCAATATTAGCTTTATAAACATACTAAAAATCTTTCAAATACCGAATATTGTGGTGGATATTGTTATATTTGGGGCTAACCTAAAACGTGGAGCAATATCAATGACTATGCAAAATTTCAGAGCTCTATTCCAAATATCCATCTTGTGGAGGGTATATAGGTACCTAAAACATTTTTGACCACCTACCAACATATTTCGCTTTGAGCCTTTTAGCTCTAAGAATATCAATTGAATTACTTACCACAATTTTATTTTCAAATTTTACTTCCACTTTAAAATGCGTGACAGTGTCGACGTTTATGTTAAATATAATGCAAGGTCATGGTCAGTGAATTTCCAAGTTGACGTCTAAACATAATGACTAAGTTAACACTGTTTGGTTTTACACATGTTTTCCCCCTCGCATCTAAGTGTTCGAAAATGCGTACAATAAAACATAAATAAATAAAATTGGTTTAAAAAGCAGCGAAACCATAAATAATAAAACATGGAATGCATTAAAATGTCTGGAATGTGGTCACATTCGGCGTCGGTGTCAGTGTCGCTGTTGAGTTGGAGGATTTCTAGACACGTTGTTGTTGATTGTTCATTAATGGATCACACGTTGGTTATAAAATATTGCCGAGCGGTGGTGGTGTAGTTACATTTACCATTCCCGACATGTTTGTCGCTGTACAATGGCGCACAGCAACAACAACAATAACAAGAAATGAATACCAGTATTTAAAATGCTTCTGGTATTGTTTTGTAAAAACTCGAAAATAAAAACCTTAAAAAAGTGACCAATTGTTATTTTTATGAATATGTTCTTGAAGAAGTGATCTTGAATTGAAAACCAACCAGAACATCAATGCCAGTTGACTTATTCCAAAATTTGAAAGTGAAAAATGCCAGTAAAAGACAGCTATGTATGTGTGAGTAATTTACGGAATGAACGACAGCATATGCTACAATAAAATTATTATGAAAGGTCATTAAATTGAGTGTAGGGAATATGATAACGAATATTTTTAAATTTTCTCTGTCATCAGATTGAAGTTGTTGATTAAGCGTTCTGTGTTCTTCTGTTTCTTATTTTCTAAAGTGTAGAGGCAGTAGGCACACATTCTATACCCAAGTGCCTGTTGTCTGCAAGTTTGAAGATAGAGTATATCGATCCACTTCTATATCCGCAATATAACGAAACTTCCAGTATTTTCATTTGAGATATTCGGATACGTTTTCAACTGAATTGATATTAAATATCTTCAATATTAGTCCGAGACTATCCTGAAGCTCACATAATGTAAAACACTTTTAATACTTGAACCACACTGTGTGTGATATAGTATTAGGCTTTTGTGTTGGTAATATGCAAAAGGAAGTACTAACCAGTGAGCGGAGCAGTATAGTCGGACGGGGCCGACCATACGATATCCTACACAACTACCACGGGACTCTAACTTTCTGCGGATTTTTATTCCGAGCGTGGGCAATATTTCGTAATATTTGCTAATATTCTCTATGGGGGCTTTCCCGAAATATAGGTCAATATTCATTATTTTTCCTACTCAAAGACAATCCAAAATATCAATATCAAAATATCGCATTTAAATGTGTCTAAAATCCCCAAAATGCCGAATACTCCGAAGCATAGCAAGGAAGATTTGATAAGAAGATTGCCTACCCAATAGAAATCCAAACACGTACCCAAAGTCGCCAATATATCGAATAATGCGTGGTACAGCTAACTGGAGGCTACCCCGAAACATGGACACATATTGAAACCAGTAAGGAAAGTAGCAAAGTCGGACGGGGCCGACTATATGATACCCTTCACCACTATGGGTGAACTGTGAACCTACCTAGATCTATCCATAAACATATCATTCGTTTGTTATAATGGGACAAAAGTATGTAAATGGACTTCAAACAAATAAAGGTAGGTCATCCGTTGGACTATGCCTGTACTTCTAGAAAACGCAACAATTCTATGCTCAATTTTGTTCGTTGTTCAATGTCAATTTGACTAACATGAGGAGTTTGATGCCCAATTTACTTAAAATCGGGCGAAAATATATATGGAAGCTATATCCAAATATGAAGCGATTTCAACGAAACTTGTCACAGGTTAGGTTATACTAATTTTAGTACGTTTTGTTCCTACCAGCCTATTTGTTCCTTGGTGCGTCAATTACTTAAAATCAGTCTATAATAAAATGTAGCTATATCTAAAGCAAATCGAAAGATTTATAGGGATTTTGGTGCACCATTTACATGAAATCGGGCGAAACTATATATGGGAGCTATATATAAATCTGGACCGATTTTCACGAAACGTGACCAACATCACTGTAAGCTCGATTCAGTACGTTCGTGCAAATCAAAGGATATATAGGGACTTTGGTGCACCATTTACATGAAATCGGACGAAACTATATGGGAGCTATATCTAAATCTAGACCGAAACTTGGCAGACATCAAAATAGGCTCAATTTAGTACGTTATACCAAATTTGCAAATCGAATGATATATAGGGACTTTGGTGCACCATTTACATTAAATCGGACGAAACTATATATGGGAGCTATATCTAAATGTGGACCGATTTTCACGATACTTGGCAGACATCATTCTAGGCTCAATTCAGTACGTTATACTAAATTTCGTGCAAATCGACAGAAATATAGGGTATTTGGTGCACAATTTACCTTAAATCCGACGAATATATATATATATATATATATATATTGGAGCTATATCTAAATCTGAACCGATTTTTCCCAATTTCAATAAGGTTCGTCCTTGGGCCAAACAAATGAGCTGTGCCAAATTTCATCCAAATTGGATTATAAATGCGACCTGTACTTTGTTTACAATTTAACATCAACAGACGGACAGAAGGACGGACGGACATGCATAAATCGACTCAGGAAGTGATTCTATGCATATTCTCAAAAGGACCTATGGGTCTATCTCGTTTCCTTTTGCCTGTTACAAACATATGCACAAAGACATAATACACTGTACCACAGTGTGGTGAAGGGTATAAAAAGAGTTTCCAAAGGAGAATCCAAAATATCAAATTGCCCCCAATTCGGTTAAAAAACGTGACCAAAATTACCTAAATATCGAGATTTTTAGATGCCGTTATATAGGCGCTACGCCGTAACATGTTCCAGCATTGATAATTTTTGGCAGGAAGATATGCCACCCTATAAAAATCCAAAATATAAAATTGGTTATAAAGTCTTACAAAATGCTGAATAATGAGGGGTAAGCTGTATAAAGTCTATCCCGAAACATGGTCTAATATTAAAGCCCAAATATGGACCAATATTAAAGAAAGGTATGGTAGTAAGATGAAATGAAAATCAAATTGGTGCCAATTCGGTTAAATAAAACGTGTTTTGGAAAAAGGTTCCCAATATTGATCATGTTTTGGAAAAAGGTTCCCAACCCAATGATAATTCAAAATATCAAAATGGAGCCAATTAACGTGATCAAAAGTCCCCAAAATATCGACATTTTCAGATACCTTTCTATGGGCGCTATTTATGGTCTGAGACTACTCAAAATTAGAATCAGTAAGGTGGAGAAACTTCCTACAATATCGAATATTGGGGGATTTATCCCATTTGCAATACCAAACATTAGTAGTAATAGAATTTTCAAAGGTCTTACAAACTGAATGATTTTCTCATCTTTGAACTGACATAAGATGAACATATGTCATTAACCTCAATATGAAAAGACCGCCATTAAAGATTAATATGCCCGAAAGTCGTTGTTTCTTCACCATTTCTTATAATGAGGATCATATGTATAGAGATTAATATTAAACAAAATACAAATGGCATCCCAAATTAATATTAAACACAGTTTTTTTTTTCAATTGTCCATTGTCATCACTGTTTTATTTCCATTCAAATTCACATTCTCTAATTTACTTCTTCAACAAAAGGGGAGCGGCAAAGGGAGTGGCTACTGGAGCAGCAACAGCGGCGGGAGCTACAGCATAGGTGGCAGGGAAGGCAGCAGAGTGGGCAATTGTGTGGGCATTGTAGCTGGAGGCATAGGGAGCAACATAGGCAGCACTACCAACAACAGCAGCAGCTGGGGCAGCGTGGTAAGCCAAAGGAGCGGAGTAGGCCAAGGGAGTGGAGTATGCTACGGGAGCGGTATAAGCCAATGGGGCAACAACACCGGGCTTAGCAGCAGCCAAAGCCAAGAGGGCGAAGAAGCAAACAGTGATCTGGAAAAATTGAAAAAGGATATACAGTCAATATAATAGAACAAACTATACATTTTTCTTCAAAAATTTGACTTACGAATTTGAACATGTTGTTGGGGTTGGTTTGTTGTGTTTTGTTTTAGTGACAATTAGAAATTGATACTGAATTCGGAAATACACCGGTCTTTTATACTAACGGTTTAAAATGTGCGCTGACCATACATGTATGTGATACACATTTCAAAAATATTTGGCGTAAACACATTCCTCGCTTTGTTATTTGAGTACTAAACAAATGAGATACATACAAACGTTGGTTTTATAGTTAAGGTTCAAAATACTTAATATTTAGTGACTTAATGAAGCAGAGGAAATAATCACCAGTGAGTGGAGCACAATAGTCGGACAGGACCGACCATATGATACCCTGTGCAACTATCACTCAACTATAACTTTCGGCGTGTCTATATTCTGATCCTTTTTCTTACCTTGGTATATTTTTGAATCATATTCGGAATAATCGTAGATACCATTCGATTTAGATGTTGTTATTATACATACAAAGGCTTTGTTTATTTTATCCTCTAAATATTGATCATCAGATAATTACAAAAAACTATAGGTATCATCCTTGGTCATAATCGTAACTTCATGTACAATTTCAAAGTTATCCGCCTTCACATTCCGCCATCTATTGTGGGCACCTGAAAATATTTTAGTAAAACTCCCACATCAGGGTACATACATCACGATAATTGGTGGCAATTTAAAGGCCATTATTGTTTGACATAGTGAAACCTGCTTGTTGGACGAAGCATATTTAGGACGAATGCGACAGTTCTTACTTACTTAGCTGGCTTGTGACAGAACTTTCGTTCCATAATCCGAGCTTAGAAAAGATTTCCAGGCGCGTCGGTCTTTTGTGCAGTTTTTCCAATTTGAAAGACCATTTTCGGCGATGTTGTTTTCAACTTGATCTTTCCAACGTATTCTTGGCCTCCCCTTCTGCGTAAACCAACAGCTGGTTCGCTTTAAATATGCCTTCTGGGTTGGGGCATTTTCATCCATTCTTACAACATGACTTAGCCAACGTAGTCGCTGCAGCTCAATACGTCTAACAATGTCGATGTCCGAGAATAGCTGGTACAACTCATGGTTCATTCGACGGCGATGTTCCATGTCAACGCAGATCGACCCACAGATCATTCGGAGACTTTTTTTCTCAAATACTCCAAGAGTTGCCTCATCTGCTTGCGCAAGTACCCATGCTTCAGATCCATAAAACAGCACGAGTAGTATCAGCGTCTTGTAGAATGTGAGTTTGGTCTGGCGAGAGGTGGCCTTGCCTTTGAGTTGTTTGCTCAGACCATAGTAGCATCTGTTGGCCATCACTATTCTTCTCCGAATTTCAAAACTGATGTCATTCGTGTTGTTTATCGCGGTACCAAGGTATATAAAATATTTGACTACCTTGAAGCTGTAGTTCTCAAGTTCCACAGCTTTCCGAGTCTACTGGACGTCTTGCTCGTTGATACCATCATCTTGGTCTTCTCGCAGTTTACTGCCAGACCCATTTTGGCAGACTCCTTCTCAATTTGTTCAAAGGTGGCTGTACCGCTTGCAACGTTCGACCCATTATGTCGATGTCCTCGGCGTAGGCGAGTAACATGTGTGGTGTATAGAGTGCCATTTCTGTTCACTTGCCTCTCGTATGACATTTTCCAGCAGGATGTTAAAAAGGTCACACGACAAACTGTCACCTTGTCTGAATCCTCGTTCGGTATTAAAGGGCTCCGAGAGCTCCTTTCCGACTTTAACTGCTGATCTTGTGCCAGTTAAAGTTATCCTGCATAGCCGAATTAATTTTGCAGGATTGTCAAACGCAGACATGGCTTTATACACCTCTGAACGGATAGGGCTGTCGAATGCGGCTTTATAGTCGACGAATAGGTGGAATGTGCCGATGTGTTTATCGTGGGTTTTTTCCAGGATTTGGCGCAGAGTGAAAATCTGGTCAATGGTGGATTTGCCAGGTCTAAAGCCACATTGGTATGGTCCAATAAAGTCATTGACCATTGGCTTCAGTCGTTCACACAGTACGCTGGATAGCACTTTATATGCGATGGGAAGGAGACTTATTCCTCTATAGTTGGCATATATTGTCTTGTCATGGGCATGCATTCTTCTAGCCAAATTAAACTAATCAACTGGTGCATGCTCCTTACCAGCATATGACCACCAGTCTTGAATAATTCGGCTTGTAACCCATCGACACCTGCTGCTTTATTATTCTTCAGCCGAATGATTGTTATTCTTACTTCATCTTGGCTAGGTGGTATACACTCTAACCGTCATCTATTATTGGTTCTGGGGTATCCACTTCACTGATACTATTTGATACCAGAAGTGTTTTCAAAATGCTCCTTCCAGATCCTCAGGACGCTGTATGTATCTGTCACCAGGTTTCCATCTTTATCTCTACAGGAGGATATGCCTGCACCAAAGCCTTCGGTTTGGTGTTTTACCCTTTGGTAGAATTTTTGGACATCATTCTGAGTCCTGTACATCTCGATTTGCTCTCGCTCACGTTTTTCTTGCTCTTTCTTTTTTTCTGAAAATACGTTTCTCCTCTCTCCTTTTCTCCCGATAGTTCTCCATCGCATTACGTGTTGCTGCTGTCCGCAGGGTTGCCCTATACGCCGCGTTTTTCATATCAGTAGCATTACGGCACTCCTGATCGTACCAAGGATTTCTTAATGGTGGTCATTGGTACCCAAGTGTTGCTTTTGCTGCAGTTTGTAGAGAGTGGGAAATTCTCTGCCACACACATTTACGCACAATCATCCCCCACGCCACCCGCGACTGTTCTTTACAATCTAAAATTTAATTTCTCAGCAAGGGTCGGGTACAAGTGGAAAATGACGATGAATACAAAGATTATTAATTTCTCGTCCTTAGGGGTCCTATTCAAAATCTTATGAGTAACATTCTTGTGGAATATTTGAATGTCAAAAAAATCTCGTCTTGTAGTAAGTAGTTTCAAAAAATAAGGATGAAAAGGTGCACAACGACTCAAAATATTATGATATGTATTTTGATATATTAAATATAAACTGCAATAGCCACAAACAAATATGTATATAAATATTTTTTCATGAACTATAGGATCACCATCAAAATATTTAACATGCTACAACTCAAAAACTTAACTTATTTTTAATTTATCCTTATGGGTTCTTAAAAAAAAAACTCTCCAATGGGAGAGTGCTCCTTATAAGGAGCACTTCACCCACCCCCAAAAATCTTTTTGCACAGTATAATCACTTCAAATCTTTAAAAATTAATACATTGGAAGAATTGTACTATTCATCAAATTTTTGGAAAATCCGATTATCAGATTGTAACAATAATGAATTAAAATCTATGTATATCGCCTTCATGTTTGTGTTACCTATTCGATAATGAAGAAGTTCAGTGAATATTATATTATTCATGTACCGCATACATATGCATTGACCAAAACAAACATTTACAGTTGAGAGTATAAAAGGCTTGCGCACTTGAACATTCATTATCAATTTTATATTGTCACTCAAAAACAAAACACAACAAACCCTCAACAAAATGTTCAAATTCGTAAGTTTTTTTTCGAAACAATTTTTAAATAGTTATATATTATTTAATTTGTATTCTACCGCCACTTTTAGATCGCTGTTTGCTTCTTCGCCCTCTTGGCTTTGGCTGCTGCTAAACCCGGTGTTGTTGCTCCTTTGGCTTATACCGCTCCCTTGGCATACTCTACCCCACTGGCCTACTCTGCTCCTTTGGCTTACCACACAGCCTCTGCCGTCGTCGGTAGTGCTGCCTATGTTGCTCCCTATGCCTCCAGCTACAATGCCCACACCATTGCCCACTCTGCTGCCTTCCCAGCCACCTACGCCGTTGCCCCTGCCGCCGCTGTTGCTGCTCCAGTAGCCACTCCCTTCGCCGCTCCCCTTTTGTTGAAAAAGTAAATCAGAGAATGTGAATTTGAATCGAAATAAATGTGTGTTGACAATGACAAAGTGAAATGAAAATTTAGTTTTGATGGGATGTTGCCCTGCATTTCTAAATCCTAATGAGCTTGGGAATGATATATAAATAGTGATAATGCTGTAGTGTAGTACTACAATTTTATAGATGACATGTACAATAATATCCGATCTGAACGAATTTGTTATACCTTCCAGCACGATGCTAAACTTGAAATGTGAAACACACGATTATTGATGAGATTATTTACACTCTTTGAAAATCAAATATAGTTTAATATATGTAGGCTGGAACATTAGACTAAGATCATAAACATATCGAAAATGAACGATCGTCTATGTCAAAACATTGATCTATATTGATAACATTTCATCAAGAATCAAGAGGTCTCTTTGCGTGCGAAAATCCGAAAATCAAAATGGCTATATTCCATTCCATTTTTCTTGGAATACAATCGAAACAATCGAAATGCCGAATAATTAACGGTAATAAAACATTGATGTTCAAAAAAGCATAGCTCTATCTGCGAGGAAAAATTTATGAATATTTAAATATTAAGTAATGTACCACATCGCAATAAATATGCGAAGCCGAAATATTAAATTACAGCCACATCGTTTGCGTCTAACACATTCGTAATACCTAAATATTTGGGAGGAGTTTTGTTACCCTCTTCTGAACCCTTAATGGCAAATTTCAAGAACTTTGTGGGAACATTACTGCATACCGATATCTAGAGAAAATTCCAATACTTAGACTTCTATTTTACAGAAACTGCGAATGGATAATAAATAAAGCTGAAACTATACGTTTATATATGATAAGTAAATCAAATTACCTCTAAATAAGTAGGAATAGTAAAATAACGGTTATTTCAAAGCATTTGCAGAAATTTAGGTTGCGAAATGAAGAGTGAATTTTAATTGAAATCCTCCTGACAAAAGTTGATTAACTAACTACAACTACTTCCGTCGGAAAAATGACTAGAATTTTCAGGACACCGAAAATTGGATACCCTTTTTTTTGGGTATGGGTATTTTAGGTAGGGCATATCCTTAACCTCACTGTAATACGGGTAATATATATTTATTTCCCAAGGACGAACTCTATTGAAATTGGAAAAATCTGTTCAGATTAAGATATAGCTCCCATATATATTTTCGTCCCTATATATCTGTCGATTTGCACTAAATTTGGCACAGCGTACTTAATTAATTCTAGAGTGATGTGTGTTAAGTTTCGTGAAAATCGGTTCAGATTTAGATATAAACCTCCCATATATATTTTCGTCCGATTTTAGGTAAATGGTGCACCAAAGTCCCTTTATATCCTTCGATTTACACGAAATTTGGCATAGCGTACTGAATTAAGTCTAGAAACGTGTGTGTTAAATTTTATTAAAATCGGTTCAGATTTAGATTTATATATTTTCTTCCGATTTTAGATAAATGGTGCACCAAAGTCCCAACAAATGCTTCGATTTGCACGAAATTTGGCATAGCGTACTGGATTGGGTCTAGAATGATGAGTGGTAAGTTTCGGGAAAATCCTTTCAGATTTCGATACAGCTCCCATATATATTCGTCAGATTTTATATAAATTGAGCACTAAAGCCTGTACTGTAATTAATATAAACCAACCTGTGATAAGATTCGTTGAGTTCAGTTAATATTTGTATATAGCTTCCATATATATGTTCGTCCGATTTTATGTAAATGGTGCACAAAACTCCTCATGTGTCAGATTGACATGAAATTTTGCACAACGTACAAAATTGAGCATTTAGCATTGGTTTTGTACAAGTAGAGACATAGCCCAACGGATGTCCGATTGATATTTACTTGAAATCGATTTACATAATTTTGTCCCATTGTAACAAACAAATGACATGTGTATGGATTGATCTAAGTCGGTTCACATTGAGATAAAGATCACATATTTTAGTTCATCCAATTTCATGTTAATGGTCCTTCAAAAATGCGACGTCGTTTAGAATGCAGCTGTTTAATATACCCATAGTGGTGAAGAGTATAATATAGTCGGCCCCTACTACTACTTTCCTTACTGGTTTTCGTCCGATTTGAAATAAATCTCCAAAGTTATGTCTGAAATTTCAATGGCGGTGTAAAAGAATGAGTCATATTTCATTCACGGTCATCCAGTGCCCGTCCAACATTAACATGCTAGCATAATACTGCTAAACTGTCATTATTTTATATATTGGGATCAAAATGTGTTTATTTTGGACCTTTAACCCTTTATATGTGAAATATAAACGATAATATTAAAAACAAATCATTTCATTCTAATTTTCCATAGTCATCACAGTTTTATTTCCATTCAAATTGGCTTTCTCTGATTTACTTCTTCAAGAAAAGGGGAGTGGCTACTGGGGCAGCAACAGCAGCGGGAGCTACAGCATAAGCGGCAGGGAAGGCAGCAGAGTGAGCAATGGTGTGGGCATTGTAGCTGGAGGCATAATGAGCAACATAGGCAGCACTACCGGCGACAGCGGGGGCAGCATGGTAAGCCAAAGGAGCAACAACACCGGGTTTAGCAGCAGCCAAAGCCAAGAGGGCGAAGAAGCAGACAGCGATCTACATAAAGATAAAGGATATACGATTAAAAATATTTTTCAAGTTATAACAAATGTTTCAAAATAAACTTACGAATTTGAACATTTTGTTGAGGGTTTGTTGGGTTTTGTTGTGTTCAGTGACAATATGAAATTGATAATGAATGACGGTGTGCGCAAATCTTTTATACCATCAGCTTTAAATTTGGGTGGTGATGTATGTTTCGGTTAAACACATAATTATCGATTAATTAAACAAGAACATTAAGAGTTGTTTTGCCTAATAACTTTAAAGAAATTATTTAAAAGAGATATCATGTCTTTTTTTTCAAATTTATCTTTTTCATGAATTCGAACCATTATTTTCTATAATAAGGGCGATTTTCCGAATGTTAGGTGTACTATACAAATTGTTATCAATTATGATAGATTTTACAGATTGTTTTTAATTAGTTATCTGTACATGATTTTAATTGTGCTTAGTTTTCAAAAAAGGTGGTTTTTAAAAATATTTTGAATTTTTGTATGCCATAGAGACCAAAATGACGTGTCAATAGGATTAGTTCAAACCATGGAATCAGAAATTGTCCTCATAGTATTTCTTCTGGTAACCCAGCAATAGATTATTACTTGTACCCCTTTTGGCATATTATAAAAACTACATCAGTCATTCTGCCGATGGGATCTTAAGTGATCAGACGGGGCCGACTATATGATACCCTTCACCACATTGGGTATGGAACAGATGGAATCCTAACAGACGTCGCATTTTTGAAGTACCAACAACATGAAATTAAACATGTAATTCTGCAATCTATACCAAAATTTTGGTCAGCTATGTCTAAATTTGAACTGATTTTCACTAAATTTAACACACATCTTTCTAGACTTAATTCAGTACGCTATGCCAAATTTCGTGCAAATCGAAGGATATATAGGAACTTTGGTGCACCATTTACATAAAATCGGGCGAAAATATATGGGAGCTATATCTAAATCTGAACCGATTTTCACGAAATTTAACACACTTATTTCTAGACTTAATTCAGTACGCTATGCCAAATTTCGTGCAAATCGAAGGATATATAGGGACTTTGGTGCACCATTTTCCTTAAAATCGGATGAATATTTATATGGGAGCTATATCTACATCTGAACCGATTTTTTACGAAATTTAACACACATCATTCTAGACCTAATTCAGTACGCTATGACAAATTTCGTGGAAATCGAAGGATATATATATATATATATACGGACATGCATAAATGGACTTAAAAAGTGATTCGATGCATATTCTCAAAAGGAACCATTTGTCTATCTCGTTTCCTTTTGCCTGTTACAAACATATGCACAGTGTGGTGAAGGGTATAATTACGAAGATCTCAGCCCAATAAATATAAATCCATTTTAATTTTTTTGTAAAGAATGTAACAGCTGAATTCTAAAACACAAATACACATGCACACATACATGCTAATTATGCCCTTCATATATCTATGATGTTTTTACTACTAAAGTGGAATGTGCGTACGTAATGCGTAATGCGGTTTTCTGAAAATATGTATCGCATACATATTCATTGGCCAACACACATTTTGTTGGCTTAGTATAAAAGTCTGGTGTGTGTCGATATTCATCATCAATTGTTAATTGTCACTCAAAAACAAACCAGAACCAAATATCCAACAAAATGTTCAAATTCGTAAGTTAACTTAAAAAGTGGAATAAACTGGAATCGATTATTAACTGAATATTCATCATTATTTTATAGATCGCTGTTTGCTTCTTCGCCCTCTTGGCTTTGGCTGCTGCTAAACCTGGTGTTGTTGCCCAATTGGCTTATACCGCTCCCGTGGCTTACTCTGCCCCATTGACCTATTCCGCACCTTTGGCTTACCATGCTGCCCCCGCTGCTGCTGTTGTTGGTAGTGCTGCCTATGTTGCTCCCTATGCCTCCAGCTACAATGCCCATACCATTGCCCACTCTGCTGCCTTCCCTGCCACTTATGCTGTAGCTCCCGCCGCTGTTGCTGCCCCAGTAGCAACTCCCTTCGCCGCTCCTCTTTTGTTGAAAAAGTAAATCAGAGAATGTGAAATTTGAATAAAAAAGGAACTGTGATGACAATTGAAAAACAAAAGTAAAATAATATGTGTTTTTATACCCTACACAACTATGTTGTCAGGGTATTATAGCTTTGTGCAGCCCCAAAAGTTTGTAACGCCGCGAAATATTGGTCCTAGACCCACCTTTAAGTATACCGATCGTCATATCTCGACTAGCTGAGTCGATCTACACATGTGTGTCCGTCCGTCCGTCCGTCCGTCTGTCCATTATAATTTGTAAACACGATACAGGCCACAGTTATGGACCAATCTTCACGAAATTTTGCATGTAGGATGGGTTCTGGCCAATGAAGACCCCTATTGTTTTTGGGAAAGATCGGTTAATATTTAGGGGATGAAATGGACCAAATACTAAATTTTTGTCGGTTTTTCTGGTCGCTCCACAGGCCGCAATAATGGCCCGAACATCGTGAAATTTTGTATGGAGAAGGGGGTCGGGCCAAAGAATAAGCATGCCTGTTTTGATAAAGATCGGTCAATATTTAGCGGGTCAAATGGACCCTGATTTTTGTGTGAAAAATGACAAAATTTTTATTCTTTAGCATATATATTTACCACTGAAGGACATACACCCGGGAAGTTGATATTATATCCAAGAGGAGTGGTTGACCTTTAAATTAAGACCAATTATATTATTGTATGTGCTCGGATGTGAGAGTTACACCTAAATATTTACAAGTATCTCCGTATTCGTATATTATTTAGTAACCCATTATCACTCTAGAGAGCGGATATCGGGCAAGAGGGTGCAAATATCACGAAATATTGCCCAGGCTCGGAATAAACATCCGCAGAAAATTTGAGTTCCATGGTAGTTGTGTAGGGTATCGTATGGTCGGCCCCGTCCGACTATACTGCTCCGCTCACTGGTTTTAATTAAATTTTGATTGTTTTATGACGAAAGCTGGACCATAGTTGCAGTAACTTTGTTACTTTTGAGGATGTAGTTGGAATTATTATATTAGTAAAGTTTGGCATATCCAATTGGTGATATATTTCTTACAATTATAAATTTTAAATCGATGGGAAATGGTTCTGAATGAGATATAGCTTCCATATACGACATCCGATAAAAATAATTGTAATTTAAAATTTTTTAAAACAAGTTTTTATTTTTTCATCAATTATCTTGTCACCATTGAAAGTAATCCAGTAATCCCCCTCAGAATCGTACAATTATGTGTTGTTCTGACGAATGTGTTTCGCCCAGATGGCACATAACTTCAACGTAGTATTCCTAATTGCATGTATTAATAATGTCCCACGCCATTGCAGTCAACGAATATAGTGGACAGAACTTCCAAATTTTATCTAATATGATTTATTTTGTGTCCTTGGATATTCTGGACGAGTCCATTGTTACAATACAATTCCATTCCATGTCATAGTTATACACCCATGATTTGTCACCCGTTATAAACTTTTTTAAGGTAATCTGGATTGCCGTTCACCAGTTCCTCGATACTGCCCATGTGACGTTGTTTTTGCTAAAAAAAAATTAGAGACAATTTTGAAACAATGTTCTCAGAAGCATGTTTCAAGCCTAAAACATTCATAACAAATTGATTGGCATAAGCCGAACGATATGCCCGTTCTATATTTGAACTGTCTGATACTCATCATATTCTTCACTTCTTCAATATTCTCCTCGGTTTTTGAGGTCCCCGGCGACGAGGACAAACATCATCATTGACATCTTCTAGGCCTTCACATGCCACAATAAACTTGTGTCCTACTCATAGTGGATAGAATCATATCAATATACAGTAAACGACCGCTATAAGGCCCATTCGTTATAGCGAATAATTCAATATGTCGCGATGTCTTTTAAGGTACAATTTTATTTAAAAGATCAAATCTTCAATCGATATCTAACAAAACAAGAGAAAAAGCGTTAAGTTCGGCCGGGCCGAACTTTGGATACCCGCCATAGATATACTGGCAGGTACTTGAAATGAATATATAGGGAACATACCAAAAAATGGACCTATACCGACATTTCTTCAAACCGATTATGTAAACAATAATTTTTAATAGAAAATTATACCCTCAGCCGTATGGCTAATTAGTGTGTATACATTTCCACACGGTGAAAATGTGCCTCATCGAAATATTGGTTCTAGACGCCATGTTTCTTTGGACCAAATCCGTTTTAGAAAAATTTGATTTCATCCCATCTTATTATGTCTTTCAAACTTAGTTCAAGTCCGAATTTGGGGAATATCGGCCCATGCCTTCTGGAGCCTCCCACACAGGGGCTACGGCTAAGCCTAAATGCGGGCTATAGTTCTCATATAGTTCATTATCGAACCGTACGTTCTAGTTTTTTATATCGATATCCTTCGCAGGTGAAATGATTACAACAAACCCAAAACGCGGAAAAATCAGATAATTATATTAATATGAAAAATGTAGGGAGATTTTTGGTAGGGAGATTTGTTTCCATATAGGACTACAAAATACCAAATTTCAGTGATTTCGGTTGAAAAACGCCCTCAAGAACCTCAAAATGCCGAAATTTGGGGGTACATTTATATTGGGGCTACCAGAAAAAATGGACTTATATTAATAATTTTTTGTGGGCACATTTAGTACCCAATAAGAACCCAATGTAGCAAACTTCAGCGAATTCCGTTGAAAAATGCGTGCAAGAACCCCAAAATACCGAAAATTGGGGGTACCCTTATATGGGAGCTATGCCTAAACGTGGACCGATATATCCCATATTCGAACTTGACCTGCCTGCAGACAAAAGACAACTTTATGCAAAATTTCACCCTATCTCAATTCCTTCTTTTATCCTGATCAAGAATGACAAACGGAATGACAAAATTAATATACCCTCCATACTATGGTGGAGGGTATAAAAATATATTTATTAACGTAATAACAACGTGTTTACATATTTTTTATAATGCTAGCCCATTATTTTTTTGCGCCATTCGTTATACCCAGTATATAAATTTGGCCAAAAGGTTCAGGCCAAATAAACTTCCTATATATATTTGTGTACCATTTTACATATCTCCAACACCTTTAAATATTTTCGCATATTTTTATCATCCTACACTCCAACGTTTATTTTAATTCCAAATTTTAGAACTCTCACAAAACGAATTGTACCATATTTAGTACCATTTAGTGTTTCTCGTTTCCATAAGTATAAAATTACATTAATACCATAACCCTGTAATTTGAATCCTACACTCCAACAGTAATTTTAATTCAAGAATTCTGGAGTCCAGCTCTATCCGTTCACACATAATCAAGTTGTACCAAATATAGTACCATTTAGTACACACAAGTACTATGCTTCTATATCTCAATTTTATATTCCAACAGTAACCATTATTCCAAATTTTAGGGTTCCAGCTCTCTCCGCTCACCTAAATTCAAATTGTACCAAATCTAGTACCGTTTATTATTTTGCGTACACATAAATACGAATTTCCAAAGATGTGTCTATACCTCAATCTTCAACAGCAATCTTAATTCCAAATTTCAGATTTTCAGCTCTATCCGTTCTCCCAAAATCCAAATTGTACTAAATTTAGTACCATTTAGTACTTTTCGCACCAATAAGTAAGAATTTCCTAAACTACCTCAATCCTACACTCCAACAGCCATTTTAATTCACAATTTAAAGACATAAGCTCTATATGTTCACCTAAATCCAACTTGCACCAAATTTAGTACCATTTAGTACTTTTCCTACGCATAAGTACGATTTTTTAAAGCTGCCTTAATCCTGTACTCCAATAGTAGTTCTAATTCCGATTTTCAGGCTTCCATCTCATTTAAACGCAAATAGTACTAAATTTAGTACCATTTTGTACTTTTTATATAAATATGTGCTAATTTCATAGACCATTTCCATAAAGAAATTTCCATAAAATTTCAAGATTCTTGCTATATAGGCCGAATTTCCAAAAATTCTTTTGTACATCTTCCTAACATTCTATTAGGGACCCACATTCCAAATTTCAGAATTCTAGCTCTTCCCGTTAGCCTAATACAAAGGGTACCATATTTGTACACTTTAGTACTTTTCGTACCCTCCCAGTTCGAATTTCCAAAAACCCAGCCTTATATCACGCCTACACACCAACAACAACCCACACTCAAAATTTCAAGCTTCCAGCTTTAGCCGTTTCGTCTGGACGATGATCTGTCAGTCAGTCAGTCACTCACTCACTTAACACTAAGCTCTTTTATATATATAGATAATCCACCATTCAAGAAAGAGATAATTACAAAACGAAAAAAGAAACTATAAGGAAAGGGAATAAATCTAAGTCGAATGGTACCGAGCGACCATAATTCGACTAAATCCAAGATATGTTTTTAGCAATTTATATCTGAAATGATTCGAACCAAACTTTCTTAACTAAATACTTCCACTACGTATCGATCCCATTAATAGCACGTATCGATCACGATGAATTATTGACAAAAAATTGGACAAAATTATTTGTGGGAGACGTATCTAACTAATAATAGTAAATATGACAAATGGTCTTGGATTAGCTAGCCTCTTAAAAAAATCATGTTGATTGGTCAAAGTTATATACAATTTTAGACTCGGTGATGATGGATCATATTTTTTCCAAAATTAATACACAAGTATTTGTTTTTGTTTCAGATTTTCATTGTCATCACAGTTTTATTTCCATTCAAATTCCATTCAAATTCACATTCTCTGATTTACTTTTTCAACAAAAGGGGAGCGGCGAAGGGGGTGGCTACTGGGGCAGCAACAGCGGCGGGAGCTACAGCATAAGCGGCAGGGAAGGCAGCAGAGTGGGCAATGGTGTGAGCATTGTAGCTGGAGGCATAGGGAGCAACATAGGCAGCACTACCAACAACAGCAGCAGCTGGGGCAGCGTGGTAAGCCAAAGGAGCGGAGTAGGCCAATGGGGCAGAGTAAGCCACGGGAGCGGTATAAGCCAAAGGAGCAACAACACCGGGTTTAGCAGCAGCCAAAGCCAAGAGGGCGAAGAAGCAAACAGCGATCTGAAAAAATGAATAAGGATTTACAGTTATTAATCTACTCCGAGGTATAAACATTTCAATTCTAATCAACTTACGAATTTGAACATTTTGTTGGAGGTTTGGTTGTGGTTTGTTTTTGAGTGACAATTTAAAATTGATACTGAATGTCTGAATATGCTGGTCTTTTATACTAACAAGTTAAGCGGTGAGTAGGCCAATAAATATGTATGCCAGACACACATTCACATGACGAATTTACATTCATCGGTTACTTGCCGTAGTATTAATGAACTTGAAGGGTATAATTTTTATTTAAGGTTGCATGTTTACAAATTGAAATTTGAGAATTTTGAAAACGTTATGATTGGATTATTACTACTACGGTACTGTATATATGTCATTCTCGATATTTTGACGATCTCAGCAGAGTCTTCCTTCCGAAGTGGCTGCCATTTAGTATTTTGGATTCTCCGAGGGTTAAACATCTCCTGGCAGATATTTTTCCATTTTTGAAGTAGATCTAATATAACCCTTCCGGACCATTGAAAATATTTTATAATTTAATGTATTTTTACTTTCTGGGTCCTTTTTTTAATTTTTCAATATATATGCGTGGGAACTTATATCCACAAAATGTTCCATAACATATTGTAGGTTTTGACCGCATGTTCGATAAGAGAAAAATATGTAAGCAGATCCAATGTTCATCTTTTGTCATTGGCCCCATATGAAGTATTTGCCACAAACATATTTGCAGAACATTTTCGATGATCAGACATATTCTTCATATTACGGTCTTACGCAATTTTCTGAACATTGATGGTTGTTTTGCAAGTGTAATTTGGCTTCCGTGATCTTGAAGAGTGAACAACATTTTAGCGAACAATTTCGTTATTGGTCCATGTTCTGAAAGGTACGGTATTGTTGAAGGTTTTAATAACATTATTCCACCGAATAAGCTGTCGTTCGATATTCCTTGTCCATTGAGGATGATAAACATATTTGCAGAACATTTTCAATATAAGTTCGTGTTTTGATATATCATTCACATTAAGACCCCGTTCCATCTTCGGAACATTGAAGATTGTAGCAGCATTTTCAAACTGAAAACGTTGTTTTTGGACATTCCGGGTTAATGGAAAGTGAAAAACATTTTTGCAGAAAATTTTCAATATTGGTCCATGTTTTGACGTATCCATATTACGGTTCCGCTCTATTTTCGGCTCTTCAGAGGTTTTAGCGGTATTTTTCCACCGAACTGGGTATAATTTGGCATTCGGTGATATGAAGGGATGCACAATTATTTGCAGAAAATTTTCGCTGTTGGCCCATTTTTTGACATAATCCCAACATAAAGGACTCTCTCCATTTTCAATATTTTTGTATGTTTTTTTTTTGTCCAATATGAAGGACTAGGTCATTGGGATATATATTCCTCATATATTGATATACATATATGAAGAACATTTTCGATATGGGTTCATGTTCTGACGGCCCACTCCATTTTCGGAGCTATGAAGGGTTTTTGCCGGATTTCCCTCTGAAACAATGGTTATTAGACATTCCGAGTTCATGGAGACTTAAAATACATATTTACAGACCATTTACGATAGATTAGGGCCCCGCTCTGTTTTCGGTACTTCAACATTTTACATGTTGTGCTTTTAAAATTTGAAAAACCTACTTTCAAAATCGGACCATTTCTTGACATAAATTCTTATAAGTCCAGCCTATTTCTGATATTCTAAAATTTATTAACACATTTTACCGCCGAAACATTTTTGTAGAAAATATTCGAAATACGAAAACGGCATATCCTCTTATAAAGGTCTTGCACGATCTTCTATATTTTAAAGATATAAACTGCATTCTTCAAATACAGTGGCACCGAATCGGCATGCGGCAAGCGTGCTGAATAAAAAAATATTCTCAGCTACTTTTTTGTATAAGTCCATGTTTGTAAGGATACCGAATACAAACATTCCTCTTACTTTTCCTAGCCCAGTTTGGTCTCAGAGCATAAATGACCTGCTAGAGGGCAATTTACAATGGCCCCACAACGATCCCTACCAATTTAAGGAATCTTGAATTCACGCCACAAGGTAAAAGGTGTAAATTTTTAAATTTTATTTTACAACTAAAAATATTTTTTTTAATTATTGAATTTTAGTCAGTAATAATTGATTATGAATCCCTGAGATATATTAAATTTCAAATACTTTTAATGGACATTTTTCGTTAATTATACAAATCCTCAAAATATCGAAAAACATGGGCCACTTGGCATAAAAATTCGGTAGCCGATCAGGACCCAAATTGGCTTGAAAACTGACTATTTGATTGATTACATTTGATTTGACTACCTTATTAAAATATAAAAATAAAATTGGAGGATATCAAAATCGGTTGAAACCGTTATATGTAAGATATATCAAAACATTGATCACTGTAGACCATTTTCGATGATGACCCACTTGGAGAAAATCGCTAATTAAAATAATAAATAATTGAACTCAATTGAAATACATTTTACTGATGCACTGATAAAATCCAGGTTATAATTTATAAATTATTTTAGGCGAAGCTGACATCTATTAACGGCAACAACTATACACAGACACACATCCCACTTGGCTGTATTATGTGTAGCACACACGTACATACATAAGTATGTGCATGAATGTGACTGGGAAGTACGTCGACCTTTTGAAATGTGTGCTTGGCATATTTATAGGCTAATGGACATTTTAAGTTTTTTTAGTATAAAAGACTTGGGTATTTTGGCATTCAATATCAATTTTAAATTGTCACTCAAAAACAAACCACAACCAAACCACCAACAAAATGTTCAAATTCGTAAGTTGACTTAAATTGAAATTATTTTATATTGGAATGGATTACTAACCCGCTTTTTTAATTTTTTAGATCGCTGTTTGCTTCTTCGCTCTCTTGGCTTTGGCCGCTGCTAAACCCGGTGTTGTTGCTCCTTTGGCTTATACCGCTCCCCTGGCTTACTCTGCCCCATTGGCCTACTCTGCTCCATTGGCTTACCATGCTGCTCCCGCTGTCGTCGGTAGTGCTGCCTATGTTGCTCCCTATGCCTCCAGCTACAATGCCCACACCATTGCCCACTCTGCTGCCTTCCCTGCCACTTATGCTGTAGCTCCCGCCGCTGTTGCTGCCCCAGTAGCCACCCCCTTCGCCGCTCCCCTTTTGTTGAAAAAGTAAATCAGAGAATGTGAATTTGAATGGAAATAAAACTGTGATGACAATGAAAATCTGAAACGAAAACAAATACTTGTGTATTAATTTTGAAATGACAATTTTTTTTTATTTTGGGGACGTATGTATGTAATACTGGGAGATACATACGGGCCCCCTGGGCCGTCCCACTTACATATAGTAACTCTGAATAGAAAATTCGTCCAGTACCTTCAATTCACCGAAATCCTTTGCAACCATTATAATCGCCCTAAAAATGGACCCGCATTGAAATTTTTCTGCGAAGAAGATTTTTTACACTCCAAAAATCCCGAATATGGAATTACAGTTGCTTTAGTTAGAAAATACGTTTATGACCAACTAAATAGCGAAATTGGGCGGATCCTTCTTGTGGAGGTTATGTCAAAACATTGTACATTTTGTGCAAATATCAAACCAGTGAGCGGAGCAGTATAGTCGGACGGGGCCGACCATATAATACCCTACACAACTTCCACGAAAGTCTAACTTTGCGTTATTTGCAACCTCTTGATACCCGACTAAAAGTCAACAAATATTAGCAATATTCAGTAGACGAGGGCTGTACTTGTCCAGATTCTCTTTACCGTGGGTTATGTTGTGATGTTGGGCTTTCAATTGTGGCCTATAGATTGAGTAAAAAAAAACACACACAAAAAGTTAAGTTTTCGGTCGACTTCATCCCAAAATTATTATTTGATCATCACCGAAAATTATAGGCGTTGTCCTTGACCATAACTGGAATCTCATGGAAATTTTCAAAGCGATCAGCGCTATATTTCCGCCCTCTAGTGTGGTATTGGGTTACTAAATAATGTCTGAATACGTAAGCACCTGTCAATATTTAAGTGTAACTCCCACATCTGAGTACATACGACCATATAGTTGGTATCAATTTAAAGGTCAACCACTCCTCTTGAACACACTATAAATTTCTCGGGTCTTGGTCCTTCAGGGGCAAATATATACGACATAGAATACAAATTTTGTCATTTTTCACACAAAAGTCAGGGTTCATTTGACCCGCTAAATATTGACCGATGCTTATTCTTTGGCCCGATCCCCTTCTCCATGCAAAAATTCGCGGTGTTTGGGCCAAAATCAAAAATAAAGTTTTTGATCCATTTCATCCCCTAAATATTAACAAATCTTTTCCAAAAACAATAGGGGTCTTCATTGGCCAGAACCCATCCTACATGCAAAATTTCGTGAAGATTGGTCCATAACTGTTGCCTGTATCGTGTTTACAAATTATAATGGACAGACGGACAGATGGACACACATGTCTAGAACGACTCAGCTAGTCGAGATATGACGATCGGTATACTTAAAGGTGGATCTAGGGCCAATATTTTACAATACAAACTTTTGGAGCTGCACAAAGCTATAATACCCTGACCATAGTTGTGTAGGGTATACAAATTGACAGACACTAAAAAGGGTACCCATATATAAAATATCCTACAAGTAGTAGCAATGCATGTGCAAATTTATAAAGTTCTATCTTAAATATTATGAGAAAATAGACGGACATGGTTAAATCGACAGTGAATTGAGGAACCTCAAATTGGGAAATAACTTTGTCCGATCAACATTAAATTGTTCAGAGGCTACCTAATCCACGACCATTTGTCATATTTGTTATTATTTAGATACGGCTCCCACACAAAATTTCGTATGATTTTTTGGTCAATAATTCATCGTGATCGATTCTTGCAATCAATGAGAGAATTAGTTCATAAAGTTTGGTTCAAATCATTTCAGAGATAAGAGCATATCTTGAATTTAATCAAATTATGGTAGGGTATTGTATAGGATCATTTCTTATATGCTTATTATTCATTATTAATTTTTGTTTATTTTCTATATAACATTTTATATATTCCGATTTATATATACATTAGAGCTTTGAATTAATATCTTGTATATTTACGTATATTTCCGGCAGGATATCTTCGACCACAACTTAGAAAACTAAATTCCCAATTACAGATGGTATCCAGAAGTCCCGAAAAAGTTTTGCCTTTTATGTGATATCGCTTGCAATGAGTACTGCTTATAGCGGCCAATTTCGCCAATCCCTCGGCCGTCGTTATAAACGATTTCGACTGTACTTCTGCTTCTTCTTCTGGGAAAATCTCGACTATTTCGCCGGTACCTCGACCATCGGTATAAACGATGGTCGAGGTACACCTATTTCTGAAGAAATGTCAACTAAATCTCTCTAATACAGCATTCCTTATAAAACAAATATAAACCTTCGTTGGATTGTATTTTGTCATCTGATGGGTTGGGAACCGTATGACAAGACATCGAGTCAAATAGGAAAGTACTGAGTGGGTTCTTATCCTTCCAGAAAGCGCAATACCAAATTACGATCACTTCGGATGTAAAATGTGGCAAAGACCTTCGAAGTACGTAACATGGTTTTTAACATTAACCTTCATAGAAACTATGTCGCCAAGACATATTTTGTCCTCTGAAAATCCGAAATGTGTAATTGTAGTCATATATGTTAGCCAGAAATCGAGCGTTGCTGTTATATGAAGGCTATAACAAAACTTATGTCGATATATTTCATTGGCATTAACAAACATGCTAGCATATGTGTATTAAAATTAAAATAATTGTATGTTATGGCGTAAATATATCAGGGCATGAAAGAGGAGCTGTTGAACACTAATTGGTCAAGAGATTGTCAATAAGGCGAAATATTGTCCAGTGTCGGAATATATTTCCGCACAAAGTTCGAGTTCTGTGGTAGTTGTGTAGGGGATCATATGGTCATCCGCGTCCGACTAAACTACTAGACTTTTGACTTGACACTAGACTTTTGATAAGACGTCGTAGCTTTATCCAAATCAGTACGTATATTCTGTAACTTTTAAACAACATTCGACATTGTTTATTTTACAACAATTTCATTTGTTTGCTTTGTTTTGTTTACATTAACAAAAGAAAATTAAACAATATCAAATGTTGTTAAAAGTTACAGAATAGGCCTACAGAAACAATAATAATTCCAACTACATCAACAGTTTATACACTAACTTAATACATAAACTACAGTGCAGCTTATGTCATAAAGCAATCAAAATTTAAAACAATAAAATTTTCTTTTCAGTTAATTTTTCCATTGTCATCACAGTTTGGGTTAGTGTTTTATTCAAAATTCACATTCTCTGATTTACTTTTTCAACAAAAGGGGAGCGGCAAAGGGGGTGGCTACTGGGGCAGCAACAGCGGCGGGAGCTACAGCATAAGCGGCAGGGAAGGCAGCAGAGTGGGCAATGGTGTGGGCATTGTAGCTGGAGGCATAGGGAGCAACATAGGCAGCGCTACCAACAACAGCTGCAGCGGGAGCGGTATAGGCCAAAGGAGCGGAGTAGGCCAAAGGAGCAGAGTAAGCCACAGGGGCGGTATAAGCCAGAGGAGCAACAACACCGGGTTTAGCAGCAGCCAAAGCCAAGAGAGCGAAGAAGCAAACAGCGATCTGAAAAAATGAATAAGGATTTACAGTTACAAAACCATTCCGAGGTATAGTAATTTCGATTCAATTCAACTTACGAATTTGAACATTTTGTTGGTGGTTTGGTTGTGTTTTGTTTTTGAGTGACAATTTAAAACTGATAATGAATGCCAAACTAAGCAAGTCTTTTATACTAAATGCTTAAAATGTCCGTTGGCCAATAAATATGCAAAACACAGTGCACACCATTTACATTGCCAATATACATAAAAGTGTGTGTGTAGGTATGTATGTTTGCGTAGAAGGTTCTTCTTCTTCTATGTTATGTGGAGGTAATATAATTTATTATGCCAAGCGTACCGGTAGCCAATTCCAATTAAAATGGTTGTTATTTCATGCTTAACTTTCGATTATTATAACGAAATAAAAATATAGATGAACACATACACATACTTGCATAACATGCAATAACATCGATGGGTACCATCATTCAATTATAGCGAAATATTTTGAAGAAATATTATACTTTGAGAAAATCGTAGACTCGTTTAATATTTAAGAGCTTTATGATTTTTCAAAACTTTGAATTTTATAGCTGATTTTTGCACCAACACGATATTAGAAAAAAACC